>NW_007253382.1:178679-186430 GCF_000164805.1 Carlito syrichta
AAAAAAAAAAAAAAAGATAAACAAGTGGGACCTCATCAAGCTGACAAACTTATTTACAGCCAAAGAAACCATCAAGAGAGTGGGGAGACAGCCCACAGAATGAGAAAAAAATATTTGCCAACTGTATATCTAACATCTAAGATCTATAAGGAACTCTAATATGCCAAAAGGAAGAAACCAAACAGCTCCATTAAAAGATGGGCAAAAGACATGAGTAGATACTTCTCAAAAGAAGATATACAGGCAGCCAACAGACACATGAAAAAGTGCTCAGCCTCACTAATCATCAGAGAAATGCAAATCAAAACCACATTGAGATACCACCTAACCCTAGTAAGAATGGCCATTATTAATAAACAACAACAGATGCTGGCAAGGATGCGGAAAAAAAGGAACACTTCTACACTGCTGATGGGAATGCAAACTAGTGCAAGCTCTTTGGAAGACAGTGTGACAGTTTCTGAAAAAACTAGAAATTGACCTTCCATATGACCCAGCATTCCCCCCAGTTGGGAATATACCCGGAGGAACTCAAGTCATTCTACCAAAGAGATACCTGCACACACACGTTGTTGCAGCTCTATTCACAATAGGAAAAACATGGAACCAACCATGCTGCCCATCGAAGCTGGACTGGATTTAAAAAATGTGGTACATATACACAGTGGAATATTATGCAGCCATAAAGAAGGACAAACATATGGACTTCACAGCAACTTGTATGGATTTAGAATCTGTCATACTTAGTGATGTATCACAGAAACAAAGAACAGAGTACCATATGTTCTCACTCATAAGTGGACCCTGAACAATGATAATACTGTAAGAAAATGTTTGGCAGTAGCGGGAAACTACCAGGGAGGAGGGGGGTGGGATTGGCAGTTGAGGGAAACTGGTTGGGGAGGGAGGGGCTCCTCGTCAACAAGGACACCTGCATAAAGAACATTTGTATACCTAACCCTGAACTGTACCCTCCATCTTTAAAATAAATAAAGAAAAAAAAAAGATCACTGGGATAACAGGGCTCTGAAATATTCAGTCCTGTGCATCCATATTCACTATTACTCATCTTCATCAAATTATTAATGTTATACCATACTGAGTAAAGAAAACCTGAAAGGAAATAAAACAGGAAGCTGAATTTGGGATTTGTATTCTAATTGCAGCTAACCATAGGACTAGAACCACTAAACTTATCCATATATGATATAATAAATAATATCTTGCAGTTCATTGATAGATGCAAATTGTGGCTTATTAGGAATATTATTCAATTTTTATGTACAACTAAAACAATTTATTGTAATTTTTTGCTTTCAATATCAACACTGTAAGGAAAAATTTTTGCAGTTCAAAAAGCACACCAAATGCTTTGATAGCACTTATATTTTCAAAGAATGTACATTTCTTCTAGTTATGCTTTAATTTTAAATTATCTAGTTTGCGAGTGTCTTCATTTCCCTTTTTTTTTTTTTTTTGAGTTGGAGTCTCACTCTGTCGCACAGACTGGAGTGCAGTGGCCGCTCCCGGCCACCGCAGCCTCGACCTGCTGGGCTCCAGCGATCCATCCACCTCAGCCTTCCAAGTAGCTGGAACTACAGGCACGCGCTACCATGCCTGGCTAATTTTTTGAATTATTGTAGAGATGAGGTCTCGCCAAGTTGCCCAGGCAGGTCTCGAACTCGCGGGCTCAGGCAATCCACTCACCTCAGCCTCCCAAAGTGCAGGATTACAAGCTGAGCCACCAAGCCCGGCGCATTTCCCAATTTTTAAAAAGTCTTTTGGATTAAAATACTTTCTTTCATCTCAGGAAAATGCAAGTACACATGTTGATGAATCTGTTATTCAAAAGACAGTGATGCTATTTGGTTGATTTGTTGCTTTACAACTTATATTCCACAACATTATAAAATATTTTTATTGGAACATAACAAATTAAAAATACCCAAGTGAACACCTTTGTCCACACAATAAAGTGAAACTAGCATTTTCTTCAGTTAAAAAAAAAACTAGTAGTATTAGAGTTTAGTTCTTCTAAGTGTTTAGTTTTTTTTTTTTAGGAATTAAAAAAACAAAGCTACTTTTTAACCTGTTTTTTCTTAGTTGGAGTCTCAGTCTGAGACCCAGGCTGGAGTACAGTGGTACGCTCACTGCTACCCTAGCCTCAACCTGCTGGGTTCAGGAGCTCCTTCCACCTCAGCCTTCAAGTAGCTGAAACTACAGGCGTGTGCCACTATGCCCACCTAATTTTTAGAATTATTGTAGAGATGAGGTCTCTCCAAGTTGCTCAGGCTGATCTAGAACCCCTGGGCTCAGGCAATCCTGTCACCTCTGCCTCTCAAAGTGCTAGGATTTCAGGTGTGAGCCACCACTGCCCCTGGCTAATCCATTTTTTAAACCAGAAAGCAACTATAGCCAGGCATGTTGACTCATGCCTGTAATCCCAGTACTTTGGGAGGCCAAGGTGGGAAGGTCACTTGAGGACTGTAGTTCAAGATAGCCTGGGCAACATAGCAATACCACATCTCTAAAAAACAACAACAGCGCAATTTTTTTTTTTAAACTAAGAAAGGTAGAATTTTTTTTTTTTTTTTTAGTTGGAGTCTCACTTCTGGAGTATAGTGATATGCTTACGGCCACCACAGCCTCGATCTGTTGGGTTCAGGTGATCCTTCTGCCTTAGCCTTCCAAGTAGCTGGAACTACAGATGGACACCACCATGGCTGGCTAATTTTTTTTATTTGTTGTAGAGACGCAATCTCACCAAGTTACTCAGGCTGGTCTCAAACCCTGGGCTCAGGCAGTCCTCTCACCCCAGTCTCCTAAAGTGCTGGGATTACAGGCATGAGGCACCATGCCCAACTTGAAAGGTAGAATTACTAAAGGAAAGAAATGTTGTGAGGGACACAACAGGCAGAACTGCAGCAAGATTGTTTGTTGTCTGCTGCCAACACATTTTTTAAAAGGCAACAATAATTAAAAGAATTTGCTGCTGTAAAACTCATGATCTGGGCTCGGTGGCTCAGCCTGTAATCCCGCGCCTTTGGGAGGCTGAGGTGAGTGGATTGCCTGAGCCCGCGGGTTCGAGATGCGCCTGGGCAGGCAAGACCTCATCTCTACAACAAATCAAAAAATTAGCTGGGCGTGGTAGCGCGTGCCTGTAATTCCGGCTACTCGGAAGGCTGAGGCGGAAGGATCGCCGGAGCCCAGCAGGTCGAGGCTGCGGTGGCCGGGAGCCACTGCACTCCAGTCTGGGCGACAGAGTGAGACTCCAACTCAAAAAAAAAAA
Source organism: Carlito syrichta (assembly GCF_000164805.1). NCBI lineage: Eukaryota > Metazoa > Chordata > Mammalia > Primates > Tarsiidae > Carlito > Carlito syrichta. Next base: position 181,969 of record NW_007253382.1, read on the forward strand.
AAACTCATGAAAGTGAATTTATAGTAATGTAATCCATAACTACTAAAATAATCTTAATCAAACTTTTTATTTTTAACTGATCAGTGATTTATTACATGTTCATTACCTACAGATATGGCATATTTCCCAGCATAAATACATCAGAACCTGAAAGGGACACCTAGGCAAACCTTCCTCTGAGAAAAATGAAAGATCCTGTTCTTTGAACTCTGCCTCTGTTTTTTCAAATATTTATTAAACACCTACCTGTGTTGAGTACTGTGTTACTTGTTGAGACTATAAAGACAATTTCTGCTTTCAGAAAATGCACAGTCTAATAGAGAAAGATGAATAAACAGATAATTATAATAAAAATGTTATATACCCTTGTATATACAAGTGTTGTCGTCATGGTAACTTTGAAGCACTGAAGATGGGTGCCTAACTCAGTCTTAGGTGTAGAAAGTTTCAAGAAAGTCTGGGAGAAGCAAAGAGAACAGCAAATATGGAGGCTTGTAGACCTGGGAGGATTTGTCATAGTTAGGAACTCCAGGTGCTTCAATAAAGACTAAAGACTAGGACAGATATGGGAGAGTGGTGAGAATAGGCACCACTTCAGATCTTGAAGGCTTTTTTGTAAGCTATGGAGAACATTGCTAAATTTACATTGTTATAAAGATCACTGTGGCACCAGTGTTGAGAATGGATTAAGGCTGGGCGTGGTGGCTCAAGCCTATAATCCCAGCACTTTGGGAGGCCCAGGCAAGAGGATTGCCTGAGCCCAGGGGTTCGAGACCAGCCTGAACAACTTGGCAAGACCTCATCTCTACAATAAATCCAAAAAATTAGCCAGTCATGCTGGCACGCACCTGTAGTTCCAGCTACTTGGAAGACTGAGGCAGAAGGATCACCTGAGCCCAGCAGGTCGAGGCTGTGGTGGCTGTAAGCATGCCACTACACTTCAGCCTGGGCAACAGAGTGAGACTCTGACTCAAAATAAAAAAAAGAGAGAGAGAGAATGGATTAGAACGGGACCATGTTGGAGGCAGGTAAGAAATTGTTACTGACCTAAATGTACATAAAAGGATATCAAATTTGAAAGCTGTGTTACAAAAACAGATTCTCTTAGACTTAGAAGATTGATAGAATTGTTTACAACTGTAGAAGACTTTTTTCCCCAGAAGAATAATTTCAGTACTTTATCTTTCTCTTTTTCTTTTTATTTATTTATTTGAGTTGGAGACTCACTCTGTCGCCCAGGCTGGAGTGCAGTGGCACACTCATGACCGCTGCAGCCTTGACCTGCTAGGCTCAGGTGATCCTTCCACCTCAGCCTTTCAAGTAGCTGGAACTACGGGCATGCACCACCATGACCGGCTACTTTTCTTTTGATTTATTGTAGAGATGAGGTCTCACTGGGTTGCCCAGGCTGGTCTCAAACCCGTGGGCTCAGGCAATTCTCTCACCTCGGCCTCTCAAAGTGCTGGGATTATAGGTGTGAGCTACCATGCCCGGCCCTCTTTTTTTTCTTTTCATTCACTAAAAATCACAAGGTTGTCAGCTTTTGGATTTTAGGGTAAGTGGTATTCTAAAGGCTAATGGTACCTAGACCAGAAGGGAAAATGAGTGTGGATACAATGTTTAATCGCTAATTCAATCCTATTTAATTTAGTGCTTTTTTTGCCGGGCTGGGTGGCTCAGACTGTAATCCTGTGCTTTGGGAGGCTGAGGTGAGTGGATTGCCTGAGCCCACGGTTCGAGACCTGCCTGGGCAACTTGGTGAAACCTCATCTCTACAATAAATCAAAAAAATTAGCCAGGCGTGGCAGCGTATGCCTGTAGTTCCAGCTACTTGGAAGGTTGAGGTGGAAGGATTGCCGGAGCCCAGGAGGTCTAGGCTGCGGTGGCTGGGAGTGGCCACTGCACTCCAGTCTGGGCGACAGTCTGGGCAACTCAAAAAAAATTTTAAAAACCATAAAAAATAAAATAATTTAGGGCTTTTTTAATTGAAGAAATTCTTTTTAGGCTCAAATAACAGATTAGGTGAGTTTGGGGTGTTATGGATACACAGGCTGAAATAACAATCATTAAATTTGCCTCTTGGAACCGGGCGCAGTGGCTTACGCCTGTAATCCCAGCACTTTGGGAGGCAGAGGCGAGAGGATTGTCTGAGACCAGTGATTTGAGACCAGCCTGGACAATTTGGCAAGACCTCATCTCTACAGTAAATAAAAAAATTAACCAAGCCTGGTGCTGCATGCCTGTAGTTCCAGCTACTTGGAAAGCTGAGATAGAAGGATCACCTGAACTTATCAGGTCGAGGCTGAGGTAGCCATGAGTTTGCGACTGTACTCCAGACTCGGCAACAGAGTGAGGCTCCGACTCAAAAAACAAAACAAAAAAACTTGCCTCTTGGAAGGTATGATTTGGTGGCTACATTTTAATGGACTCAGCAGCATTAATAAAGCTTTACAGAAGGATCAAAGTAGGAATAGGCAAGTTGTTTTTAGGATAGACAGGTAAGCAAAGGAAAATAGCAAAGGAAAGAAAGCAAAAAAAAAAAAAAAGTGTTCTATTTGCCTCTGACCTCACAATATTGTTTTTCTAAAGTGTTAAATGTATCTGACTCTATTATTTTAATGAGATTTTTGAAGCAAATATAGCCCCCAAACTTCTCTTTGTCTTTAAAAATTGTAAATATTACTCTTTTTCTCCCAATGCCTCACTTTCTGTGGTTGTGAGAAATTGAGAGTTTAGAGGGTAGGGAATGGTATAAAAGAGATGAATATTTCAGGTATGGAAAACACCAACTGCTTTTGAATTACTGGCTGGAGCAGGTTAGTCATTCTTAGTTTTTTTGCAGGAATTTTTGTTGACTGGTAGTATAACCTAGTGTTCATTACTCAGACTTTTAATTTAGTAGAGGATGAAAGCTATATATGACTTCAAGTGTACTAGAAAATAATTTTGTCTAAGGAGATTCATGTTAGAAATTTCTGAATAACTATTACAAATGTTATAGCTGCCATCAGACACATTGTATTCCCGCTGGATATGTAATGTTTAGATTTCTTTCTCACTCACTTAAAGCAAATTTGACGGCCAGCTAAGTTAGAAAGAGTTAGGAAAGAGAGAAGGAAGATTAAGTGGCCATGGCTAATAGTCATCTCTTTGAGTCACTAGCAATCAATGCCACTTTACTGGGAAACACTCTGTATGTTTCACAACCCTGTGATGGGAGCTCCTTGATTTCTTACTGGGTAATTTCTATACATTGTTGATACCTCTTTGTTCCTCAATGTAGGCTAATTGGGACTTGGTTTTTATTAATATTGTGTGAATTTTTTTTTTTTTTTTTGAGATAGGGCCTCACTCCCTCACTCAGGCTGGCGTGCAGTAAATACAGTCATAGCTCACTGTAGCCTGAAACTCCTGAACTCAAGCAATTCTCCTGCCTCAAGCTGAGTTTACCAAGTAGTTTTTTTCTTTAAGGATTCTTTTTTTTTTTTTTTTTTTTGAGTTGGAGTCTCACTCTGTTGCCCAGGCTGGAGTGTAGTGGCACACTCACGGCTACCCCAGCTTCAACCTGCTGGCCTTAGGTGATCCTCGTAGCAGGAACTACAGGTGTGCGCTATCACACCCACCTTTTTTTTTTGGTTTATTGTAGAGGCAAGGTCTTGCCAAATTGCCCAGTCTTCTTTTGAACCCATAGGCTCAGGCAGTCCACTCGCCTCGGCCTCCCAAAGTGCTGGAATTACAGGTTGAGCCACCAAGCCCAGCAATATTTTTTTTTTTTTTGAGTTGGATTCTCACTCTATCGCCCAGACTGGAGTGCAGTGGCCACTCCCGGCCACCGCAGCCTCGACCTGCCGGGCTCTGGCGATCCTTCCGCCTCAGCCTTCCAAGTAGCTGGAACTACAGGCGTGCGCTACCACGCCCGGCTAATTTTTGATTTATTGTAGAGATGTGGTTTCGCCAAGTTGCCCAGGCGAGTCTCGAACCCGCGTGCTCAGGCAATCCACTCACCTCAGCCTCCCAAAGGCACGGGGTTACAGGCTGAGCCCCCGAGCCCGGCACCCTGCCAATATTAAGGATTCTTAATCACTGTTATTGTAACTACATAAAATTCACCATCAGCTCATGAAAAAGCACCATTTGCATGGAGTAGAAAGAATGGATAGCTAGTAAGGTGTTATTAATTTTTAGCTGACCTCAATAGACCTTTAGGTGAAATAAAATCATTCTTGGTTTCTTAGGCTTTAAATTATTATTATTTTTTTTATTTTATTGCATTTTTTTTTTTTGAGTTGGAGTCTCACTCTGTCGCCCAGACTGGAGTGCAGTGGCCGGGAGCGGCCACCGCAGCCTCGACCTGCTGGGCTCCAGCGATCCTTCTGCCTCAGCCTTCCGAGTAGCCGGAATTACAGGCATGCGCTACCACGCCCGGCTGATTTTTTGATTTATTGTAGAGATGGAGGTCTCA
>NW_007253382.1:186695-193953 GCF_000164805.1 Carlito syrichta
TGTAATCCCATCTACTCGGGAGGCTGAGACAGGAGGAATGCTTGAGATCAAGTGTTTGAATCCAAGCCAGGCTCTGTGGCTCAGCCTGTAGTCCCGCGCCTTTGGGAGGCGGAGGTGAGTGAATTGCCTGAACCCAAGGGTTCGAGACCCTTCTGGGCAGCGAGACCTCATCTCGACAGTAAATCAAAAAATCAGCCGGGCGTGGTAGCGCATGCCTGTAATTCCGGCTACTCGGAAGACTGAGGCGGAAGGATTGCTGGAGCCCAGCAGGTTGAGGCTGTGGTGGCTGGGAGCAGCCACTGCACTCCAGTCTGGGCGACCAAGTGAGACTCCAACTCAAAAAAAAAAAAAAAAAGTTTGAATCCAGCCTCGACAACATAGTAAGACACCGTCTCTATTTTTAAAATTAAATAAATAAAAAGAAAAAAAGTGAAACAACATAAGTTTTTATTAATATTCACAGCCTTGAACTGAATGTTATTAGAAAGGTAGTCATAATTCAAGTGTTAAAGAATGAGTATCAGAGATTGTGAGTATAAACAGTTCAGTATTTTGAAACTAAATAAAAGGAAACTTTTTTTGGTTTTTTTGAGACAGGGTCTCGCTCTGTGGCCAGGCTGCAGAGCAGTGGTGCACTCATAGAGCTATTTTGCTGCCATTAAAACTAAAGAGACTACAATATTAGGAAAATGACAGAGGAAGTTAATTGAGGAATGTGTTGTTTAATTCAGATCTTTGCTTATATGTTACCTTTCCAGTGAGGTCCTCCTGCTTGCCCAATTAATTTAGCACCCTCCCTTTTAGCCCTCCTTATCTCCCTTTCCTCCCTTTTTTTCTCTCTGGCATTTATCACAATCTCACATACCAGGAAGAGGGCAGGGATTTTTCACTGCTGGGTCCCAGCACCTAGAACAATATCTGACGTGTTAGAGGTGCTCAGCAAACATTTGTGGAATGAATAAATGAAAGTTGTGGCTCTCCAAGAATAATAATACAATTCATTTAACATTTATTTTGCATTGTATAAGAAGCATTGAGTTAGATTAATTATATAAAGTGTGCTATGACCACAACCTTTTCTATAATAAAACATTTATTTGAACCATTATATGAAACAGAAAATTGAATTGATTCTATAATTGATTGGAAGGGGTCTTGGCAATAATTTGAATCAATTACCTGTTGTCACATAGTGATTTAAAGTTCTATCTATGTCATTCATATCCTCCACGCACTTCTCTTTTTCCTTCAGCCTCACAGACTGAGATCTTTCATTCTGTGGAGGTAAGAGCAGTATGGCTGCCATTATTTCAGTTTCTCTGTCTGATAGAAGTCCAACATATTGTAGGGTTTTTGTTTTTTTGTTTTTGTTTGAGTCAGAGTCTCACTCTCACCCAGGCTTGAGCGCCGTGGCACACTCAGGCTTACCTCAGCCTTGACCTACTGGGTTCAGGCTACCTTCTGCCTCAGCCTCCTGAGTAGCTGGGACTACAGGCATGTACCACCATGCCTAGATAATTGTTTTTATTTTTTGTAGAGATGAGGTCTTGCTATGTTGCCCAAGCTGGTCTCTAACTCCTGGGCTCAAGCAATCCTCCTGCCTTGGCCTCCTGCTGGGATTACATACATGAGCCACTGCACCCAGCCAACATATTGTAGGTTTTAAATATATACATTTCTTCATGCTTGCCATTATTGTGAGCAGAAGAGATAATATAGCTGCTGCTACATAAAAGAATTACAGAATCTTCCCAATTTTTTCTAAAAAACTGTGGTGGTTAAAGTTAAACTGTTGGGGGAAGAAAACACAAAAATGGAAATGAATGGAGAGGTGGGGTTCATTTATGTAGAGAATTTGAATGGAAGGAAACAAGTCAAAATGTATTAAGCACCTTTTAATCATCAGAGAGTCTAGAGATTTCTTTTTTTTTTTTTCATCGGTGTCTCCCTCTGTCGCCCAAACTGGAGTGCAGTGGCACACTTCGTGGCCACCACAGCCTCAACCTGTAGGGCTCAGGTGATCCTCCTGTTTCACCCTTCCAGGCAGCTGGAACACCACCACGCCTGGGTAATTTTTTGATTTATTGTAGAGATGAGGTAGGTCTCACCAAGTTGCCCAAGCTGGGCTCAAACCCATGGCCTCAGGCAATCCTCTTACCTCTGCATGCCGAAGTGCTGGGATTATAGGTGTGAGCCACTGTACCCAGGGAGATTTCTCTTATTTAATCCTCGCAACTCTCTGAACAGTAATCTCCATTTTACAGATGTGTAAACTGAGGTGCATGTAAGTGAAGTAACTTGTCCAGAGTTACCTAATCAGTATATGGGAAAGCTGAAATTTTACATAGTTATATGAGACTTGAGAGTCTCTGCTTTCTTCCACTGGTAAACCTTAGTGCCTTGTGGAAGAGGCGGTAAGGGAGGGAACAGATTGATGCAGAATAGGAAGTAGTTTTGTTTGTTTTTTACATCCAATGAGCCAGCCACAGAAAGAAACCAGTATTATTTGGGGTAAGTGGCATGAGTATCCAGTGATTCCAGTAGCCCTACCTTATTTTTAACCTTCTGTCTTTTTCGGCCTGTTTTTCAGGCTAGTTCACATAAAGTACAAATGCTTTCTGCCAAAGCTCTTGAGCCTTACAGTCATGATGAAATGAGAGTTTGTGTGAACATTAATATGACAAATTTGTCTCCTTTTTCACTACTTGCAAAGCAATACATTCTCAAAAACCATCATAAACATGCCATTTTCCCCCCACAAAAAATGAGAGTTTTACAACAACTCTCAGGATTGTTTGGATTGATATAGTCATCCTTGGCCTCCACTTTTCTTCCAGCCTCCATCAGTGGAGCTTTTCATCGTAATTGTCTTTGTGACTAGATTCTGTAAGCAAAGCTTGAAATTCAAAAATGCTGTTTTATTACTTAATATTCAAGGTTAATAAACATTTGCTCGATGTACACTGTACGCCAAGTTGTGCCAAGCATTCAGTGTTTCAGGATAAATACATCAATGGTACCTGCCCACAAGGATTTTCTAGCCTCATAGAGAAGTCTGAAGGTTACTGTAGTTCAGGGTGGTGTGTAAGGAAAGACCATAGGCATGATCAGCTCTTTACCTCTCCAATATTGTCTCTTTCTTTTTTTTTCTTTTGAGTAGGAGTCTCACTCTGTCACCCAGGCTGGAAGGCAGTGGCACACTCCTGGCCACCGCAGCCTTGACCTGCTGGGCTCAGGTAATCCTTCTGCCTCAGCCTTCCAAGTAGCTGGATCTACAGGCACACACCACTACTCCCAACTAATTTTTTGATTTGTTGTATACATGGCGTCTCACCAAGTTGCCCAGGCTGGTCTCAAACCGAGGCTCAGGCAATCCTCTCACCTCAGCCTCCCAAAGTGCTGGGATTATAAGCGTCAGCCACCATTCCCGGCCTCAGTATTATCTCTTTTTTTTTTTTTTGAGTTGGAGTCTTACTCTGTCGCCTAGACTGGAGTGCAGTGGCTGCTCCCGGCCACCGCAGCCTGCACCTGCTGGGCTTCGGCGATCCTTCCACCTCAGCCTTCCAAGTATTATCTCTTGATGCTTGATCTTTTTCTCACTCTGCCATCTCTCTTTTAACTGCAGAATTTTAGATGTCACATCATTTAAGATACTTTCTCGCAGGTCAAGGCTGTGGTGGCCGGGAGCGGCCACTGCACTCCAGTCTGGGTGACAGAGTGAGACTCCAACTCAAAAAAAATAAAATAAGATACTTTCTCTGCCATCAGGACAAAGCGAGACACCCTTACCCCCATTGTTGTGTGTTTGCATAGCACCTTTTACTCTATCATTTACCCTATTTTCTTGAACTATAAGCATCTTAACAGCAAAAATTGTTATTTTTAGCACCAACACAGTACTAGGCACATAATCACAGCGTTCAATGTATCTTTATTGGAATTCTGCTTGAGTGACTAAAGAAAGGCTAATAACAGAATAAACAACATTTGAGCTAGTTCCTAAAGGATGAGTAGGAGTTTCCCAGATAGACCCAGAACATAAATTCCAGGCTAAGGGAGCAATTTATATCAATAGATGAGACAATGCAGAGTTTACAAATGACTAGCAAGACTTTCTAATTTCCACATGGAGTTTGAAGCATATGTTATTAATTGTAGGATGTTATCTCCAGTAACTATCCAGAGCTAGCCAGACTAGATTGGAGCAGATCAGGCAATAAAGAAAAGGAAGCTGCTCTTTCCCTCAGTTAGAGATCTAGAAGTTGAAAATTAGTCTTTTACATGAATATATATTTGTGTGATCTGCTAGAAATTTCTGTTAGTTATCCTTTCCTAAAGTGACTCTGTTCCTAACCTCTCACTGGAGTTTGCCTCCCTGAAAGACCTTAGGTCATAAGAAAGAAGTATGCCAAATCAAACTGAGGGAAATACAATCAAAATAGCTAAGAGCTTATTCTCCTAAGCCAATTTATATTGGTACTCCAGCAAAAAAGTACATTTAGATTAAAGTATTATACTCTCATGATTGATCTTATTAAGCTATTTATTGAAAATATAATATATCGCCTGCAGGGCTCAGGCAATCCTTCTGCCTCAGTCTTCCAAGTAGCTGGAACTACAGGCGTGTGCACCCAACCCAGCTAATTTTTCTTGATTTATTGTAGAGATGAGGTCTCCCCAAGTTGCCCGGGCTGGTCTTGAACCCCTGGGCTCAGGCCACTCTCTCACCTCAGCCTCCCCAAGTGTTGGGATTACAGGCATGAGCCACCGTACCCAGCCAAACTTTTTTGTTTATTGTAGAGACGAGGTGTTGCCATGTTGCCCATGTTGGTCTTGAACTCCTGGGCTCAGTTAGTCCTCTCACCTTGCCTTCCAAAGTGCCGGAATTATAGGTGTGAGCCACTGCGCCCAGCCTTTTTTATTTTTTCTAGACATGAAGTCTCACTCTCTTGCCCAGGCTGATTTTTAATTCCTGGCCTCAAGTGATCCTCCTACCTTGGCCTCTCAGAGCATTGGGATTACAGTTGTAAGTCACCACCCCCAGCCAAACAAAATATCTATAAGTAAAGAAAATAATCTGTGGAAATGTTTGCACATAGAAGAACTTAGTGACATAGCTTATACCTGAACATAAGCAGAATGGGGCTATGTCATCTCTTCTACCCCCCCACCAAGGCAAATAAAATAATCTTGAATTTAAAATCTTAACTTCTTAATTCAAATAATAAAATTTTGATTTTCTTTTTTTTGAGTTGGAGTCTCTGTCACCCAGACTGGAGTGCAGTGGCCGCTTCTGGCCACCGCAGCCTCGACCTGCTAGGCTCCGGCGATCCTTCCGCCTCAGCCTTCCAAGTAGCCGGAACTACAGGCGCACGCCAGCACGCCTGGCTGATTTTTTTATTTATTGTAGAGATGAAGTCTCGCTGCCCAGGCGGATTTCGAACCCGCGGGCTCAGGCAATCCACTCACCTCAGCCTCCCAAAGGCGCGGGATTATAGGCTGAGCCACTGAGCCCGGCTTGATTTTCTTTTATAACAAAAGTCTCAGCCCGTAAAAAAAGACATTACATACACTTAGAGATCATGGTTTTCAAGTGAAAATACACATTCTCACAAGTTAATTCACTAAAATAAAATGTTTATGGTAAATTAAAAACTTCAAGCACCAAGTTCCAAAAAGAACACTGACCCAGAGATGAACAGTGAAAGCCTATGGTGATCTCAGTCTATCTTTAAGCAATGAAGCCCAATAAGTAACACGTAAGAAGAGAACACTTCATACTTACCTGGCAGGGGAGATACCATGATCACGAAGGTGGTTTTCCCAGGGCGAGGCTTATCCATTGCACTCCGGATGTGCTGACCCCTGCGATTTAAATTTAATTTAAGGAAAAATAAAAAATAAAAAAAAATAAAAAAAAAGAAGAGAACACTTCATTACTGTACTTTGTTCAGGAAAAGGAGAGTAAAGTCTTCCCTATCTTCTGAATGTCCTCCTGGCTAAGATATTCCACAATGTTTTATTGCTTATAAACAATTATAACAAATCAGGATTAGATTAATGGAGGGAAAGACTTACTTGCTAATGAGAAATTTAGCTCAAGTTTATGCTTTAGACCAACTTGTGTTGTTGTCCAAAGATCTTAAATTTCTCTGTTGAGCACCACCTGCAAAACTCCCAAATCTAGGCTTTTAGCAAAAGAGTATCATTGGTATGCTCAGCTCTTTATAGACTGTATGCAGTATTTAGAAACAGTTCTTCAATTAATCAAGATTCTGGTTAGAGGGCTTCAATTGCTGTCTAAATCTAAAGGGTGAGAGCTAAGCTATGAGTATTCAGGGGCATACAGAGTGGTATAATGGACACTGGAGACTCAGAAGTAGGGAGGGTGGGTAGGAGAAGAGGGATGAATAGTTACCTGTTGGGTATAGTGTACACTGTTCAGGTGATGGGTACGCTAAAAGCCTAGACCAGACTTCACATTATACAATTCATCCATGAGACCCAAAAGCACTTGTACTATTGAAGTAAAAAAAAAAAAAATTAAACAGCACCTTAGATTTCTTTGCCTATTAAATCTTATTTTTCTAAGGCCTTTCTTGCTCTTTCCCTAGGTAAAATAGGAAGGAATTTCTTTTTTTTTTTGAGTTGGAGTCTCACTCTGTCACCCAGGCTGGAGTGCAATGGCACGCCCATGGCTACCACAGCCTCGACCTGCTGGGCCCAGGTGATCCTTCCACCTCAGCCTTCCAAGTAGCTGGAACTACAGGCGTGCACTACCATGCCTGGCTTATTTTTTGATTTATTGTAGAGAGGAGATCTCACCAAGTTGCCCGGGCAGGCCTCAAATCCCTGAGCTCAAGCAATCCTCTCGCCTCTACCTCCCAAAGTGCTGGAATTACAGGCTTGAGCCACTGCGCCCAGCTGGAGCTTCAAATTTTAATCCTGTTACCTCCTCCCATTCCTTGAGGCACTAAACTGTGAAGAAAAGTTACTCTAAGAAGGAAGTGTCTTTTATTAGCTAGCAGATAACAAGATATAGTTGTCTCCTTATAAAGTCAACGTGAGACTTCCCTTTGCGTTGCTTCTTTTTTTAATTTTAGGAGTATGGAGTGCTACGCTTGGTGGCTCAGCCTGTAATCCCGCGCCTTTGGGAGGCTGAGGTGAGTGGATTGCCTGAGCCCGCCGGTTCAAGACTCGCTTGGGCAACTTGGCGAGACCTCATCTCTACAATAAATCAAAAAATCAGCCGGGCGTG
>NW_007253382.1:194074-208340 GCF_000164805.1 Carlito syrichta
CACCTGGCTAATTTTTTTTTTTTTTTTTAATTGTAGAGATGAGGTCTTGTCAAGTTGCTCAGGCGGGTCTCGAACCCACGGGCTCAGGCAATCCACTCACCTCAGCCTCCCAAAGCGCAGGATTACAGGCCGAGCGTCCGAGCCCACTCATTTAACCTCTTTAAATCTCAACTTCCTCCTTCCGTAATAAGTAGGAAATTAAGCCAAATGATCACTAAGAATCTTTTCATTCTTTTACGTTTGTTGCCATCTTCATAATACTCTAGAATCAGTAATGAGCCAAGCCAAGATTTGGCTTTTAAATTTGGTAGGTGGCTGGGCACTTATAATCCCAGTACTTTGGGAGGCAGAGACGAGAGGATTGCCTGAGTTCAGGGGTTCGAGACCAGCCTGCACAACTTGGCGAGACCTCAGCTCTACTATAAATTAAAGAAATTTGCCGGGCTTGGTGGTATGTACCTGTGGTTCCAGCTACTTGGAAGGCTGAAGTGGAAAGATCACCTGATTCCAGCAGGTCTGGGCTGCAGTGGCCATCAGCATGCCACTGCACTCTAGCCTGGGAGACAGAGTGAGGTTCCTGCTCAAAAAAAAAAAAAAAGAAAAGAAAAGAAAATTGACTGGTGGCCTTAATTTTGGCATCTAAATTTGGCAGGTAGTTGTAGCAGCTATACTGAGATCCATAAATCTGGCGTATTCAACTCTTGTATGGTCATGTCTACATATATTAGATTCTAACATACTGTTTCTGGGCTGTGTGTGTGTTTAATGTGCCTGATTTGAACTTATAAATATTCAAGATAATGCTTTTTGGCTCCATGATGATGGTGATAGCAATGTTGATAATTAAAATATTTTGAGCACCTCCTGGGTGCCAAACAATACATTTACCATCTTTTGCATCCTCATTTTACTGTAGTGGAAATTGCTATTGCTCATGATCTGCTTTTAAGCTAATCAATATTAGTACCTGGGTTAGACATTTTTAAGTTGGATCATTCTTTCAGTGCATTTTCTCTTGCTCACTTTCCTATTTTAATAGTCAACATCATAATATTTTTCTGACTACTACCTGTATTAACAATTGAATGTTACCTTAGTGTTTCTATACTTTTTTCTCTTACTAATGCCTTAGCATTGTCATTTTCTTATTTTTTACCTTTGCTATTTTTTTCTTTATCAAAAGCCAATAAGATAATGGATGAATAAGAGAATGTACCAAGGAAAGCTAAGGGAAGATTCGAATACTAGAAATCTTTCTGGGACATCAGTTTGGAGAACAAAGATTTAAAATAAAAGCTCCATTATATAGTACCTTTTTGGGTGGGGGCAGGATCTTGCTCTGTCACCTGTACGGGAGTGCAGTGGAGCAGTCATAGTTTGCTGTAGCCTTAACCTCCTGGGCTCAAGTGATCCTTCTCCTTCAGCCTTCCAAATAGCTGGGGCTACAGGTGCATACCACTGTGCCTGGTGGTACTTGTCTTATACTGAAGGAATATTAGCGCTTCAGTACTTACAAACTTGGTAATGTAAGATAGTATTTGACCTGACTAGCCTTAATTTTCTTATCTGAAAATAGGGAAAATAATATATTCCTCACAATAAATGGTTAGTTGTGGTACTGATTAAATGAAATAACCAATGTAAAACCTCTTATTGTAGTACATAGATTTGTTAGTTTTCTCTTTTACCTTCAGATGTTAGTGAAATAATCCAGACTATGTGGCTAAAAATTATGTTAAAGTTGTGTTATGTTTGTCTTTTTTATATTTAGAAGATTCAGTGTTCACATACCATGTATGCGTCTATATAAAAATTCATCAAGCTGTATCCTTTATATTTATGTATTTATCTGTATGTAAGTTAGCTATACTTGAGTTTAAAAAATCAGTGTACAAGTAGAACCTTCAGTGCTGTATGTGATTAGCTGATACTTCCATGTATTGTGCCCAGAATGTAGGGCTACTCCTTGTAATCTTGAATTCCTCATGAGCATATAGTGGTTACTGAGCTTTAGCAGGAAGAGAAATATTAAATAAGACCTTCCAAATATTTATTTCAAGTTTACTATTTTAGTAAAAAGATTTTCAGAAATGTTTCTTTTCAGGGCTGAATGTGATGGTTCACACCTGTGATCCCAGCACTTTGGGAGGCCAAAGCAGGAGGATTGCTTAAGGTCAGGAGTTTGAGACCAGCTTAGGGAACATAGTAAGACCCTGTCTCTACAAAAAATAGAAAGTAAGTTTAAAAAGTTGCTGGGCGCGGTGGCTCAGACCTATAATCTCAGCATTTTGGGAGGCCAAGGTGAGAGGATTGCCTGAGCTCACGGGTTCAACACCAGCCTGGGCAACTTGATGAGACCTCATCTCTACAATAAATTAAAAAAAAAAAATTAGCCAGGCATGGTGGCGCATGCTTGTGGTTCCAGCTACTAGGAAGGCTGAGGCGGAAGGATCACCTGACCCCAGCAGGTTGAGGCTGCTGTGGGTGGGAGCATGCCACTGCACTCCTGCCTGGGCGACAGAGTCAGACTCCAGCTCAAAAAAAAACAGTAGCCGCGTATGGTGGCATAAGTGTGTAACCGTAGCTACTCAGGAGGCTGAGGTGGAAAGACCACTTGAGCCTAGGAATTTGAGGCTGCAGTGAGCTATGATCATAATACTGTATTCTAGCTTGGGCAACAGAGTGAGACCCTGTCTCTAGATGAATGACTGAATGAATGAATGAGTGAATGAATAGATAAATAAATTTATTCTCAGAATTGGTATACTAAATCCTAAAATATTGTTCCTAATGTTATTAATTGCTAGTAGATACAGCTCATCCTGCTTTGGGTATGCCACCCACAGGTAAGAAATACAGTTTTAGAGCAAGCAGTGTGTCTTAGTCTGTTCAGGCTACTGTAACAGACTACCATAGATGGAGGGCTTAAACAACAAACATTTATTTCTAACAGTTCTGGATACTGGAAAGACCAAAATCCAGGTGCCAGGTGATTCAGTATCTATGAGGGCCTTCTTTGTTTCCACACAGCTGTCTTCTGAAGTACCTTCACGTGATGGAAAGAACTAGAGAACTCTCTGGGTCCTTTTTAATAAAGCACTAATCCAGTTATTGAGTGCTCCACCCTCATGACCTAATTATCTTCCACCTCCTATCACCAACACATTGGGGGTTGGGATTTCAATATATGGATTTTAAAGGGGCACAAACATTCAGTGAAATGCCAGAACAATCTGATACTTTTGAGGTAAACCTGTGTCTAACACATACCTTTGAATGAACTTCTCCTATTACCCTGCTACCCATAACCACCCTGATGTTTTTGTGTGATTGAATTTACAAATTATTTTGGTGTACTCTTGAGCAGGCTCCCTTTCTTCTGTGACTCAGAGCCTGAAGAGTTCTAGCCAAGCTTAAAGTCAGGAACGGGGTGTGGACTTTTGGTCTGAGCCACTCAACTGCCAGAATGCTGTTGGCAGTCTCCTCCCCTTCCTGCTTTTCAGCTCCACACAGTGTGCACTCTGGAATGACAGGCATTCCTGTGTGAAGAGAGCCAGTGCGAAGACAGATTTGTGTAAGAACGACAAGTACCCAGCCCCGGATACAGGGAAGCAGAAACTCTTGGCAGATTAACTGACCTCCTTCCAGTTCCTGGTGTTTGGCAGTGACACTGAGAGAGGATTGCATGTCCCCTCTTTATATGGATTTATCTTTTAAGAAAAGTTTGCTTTTGTCCGGGACAGTTTATTGTCGTGAGATACATCAAACAGTATAATCATGGGGCAAGCTGATGTCTCCAGACCGGTAAATCCAGATGCATTTGGTGAGTAATAGAAGGCAAAGAAACAAATCTTGACATAAGTAAGGCAGATTTACGGGTAAAGTTGAGTCTTTTATGGGAAATTAAATGTGAGGATTTTGATCATCATAACTTTGGAATGTTCATAAGTTTCTGAAGAATGAATGAAATCATGCAGGATATAGTCCGAAACTTAAAAAAAAAAAAAAGATGTATGAAAATATATACATTGTTTTCATTCAGTTTATTCATTTATGACTCACAGATTTGCTTTATTTTGTCTCTTTGGAGTTTTTAATATTATTTTACAAGGGGATTATCTGTTAGTTTCTTGCCATTGCAGAAGATAAGTGCTGTAGGAACTCTTATTTAGAATTCACAGGTATTTTTTAGAACTTGGAAAATTGATATTTATGTGGTATTGAACTAAAACTGTTGACTCCTATAAAGAGGACCATTTTTAAGAATTGACTTAATTTTTCAGACATTTTTCAAATAAATCTCAGGCTTTTTTCATTGTGCTGGTGTTTCTGTTTCTCATAAGACAGTGCTTTGACAAAAGCTTTTCTCAAGTCGATTCTTTACATTTGAAGTGTTATTGTCTGGAGGGATAGCTAGAAACCAAGCTAATTGTGAGTACAGCTCAGAGTTTCAAATCTTATATGTGAAATGGCAGTCAGTTGTCACTGCAAGCTTATTTTCCTAACCTTGTAGCCTTTTATATAACAATCATAAATTGGGAAAAATAGTTTTAAGTAAATGTTCTTTATAGGGTTGCTATAAAGGTGGAGGAAAGCCTGTGAATAATGTTCTTCATAGGGTTGCTATAAAGGTGGAGGAAAATGTTCTTTATAGGGTTGCTATAAAGGTGGAGGAAAGCCTGTGAATAATTTCTGGACATTATACTATTTAAGAAAGATGTTTACCTTTACTTTGATTTATGAAGCAGCAGAAAACATGTTCAGTCCTAGGCTGCATTTTTTTTCTCAGAAACAAAAAATGATGATGACTTAAAGAATGCAGAAAAGTGTGGAACACAAGTAACACTCCCAAATGTGTCTCAAAATGTAATGCGATTTTGTTTCTAAAAGTAGTGTTTTCACCTGAGAACTTCTCAGGTGAGATATCTACAGAAGTATTTTTCATGTATTGTGAAACTGAGACACACGGATCACAAAGTGAGTCATTCAACGACAGGTTTTTAAAACTAAAGTCAGGACTTGACTCACTTTGATCACTAGGGCTGCATCTTTATCAATTTATTAACTCGCTTTAAAAAAAATGAAATGTTTTATAAGCAGAAAAAGATATAAAGGAAAAAATAAAGAAATCTTTGTGGGACCACTAATATGGATTAAGAAATGAAAATAAAACCATAGAAATAAGCCGCACCCACTCCTCTCCCTATACCTGCATTCCCTTATGATGACATTTTGCTTCTTTGTTCCCAGAATTAACCACTCTCCTGTGTTTGATAAATAACTCATTTTTGGGCCACTGAATTCTGTGGTTTCTACTCTAAAGGTTAATTCTTTATTAGCAAAAATAATAAGTACTCATGCCAGGCATTTGTCTATGAGATGGAAATTAAAAGTCTTTGAAAAGCAATAAATTGTTAAGCAGGTATAACTTTTTTTTTTAGTTGGAATCTCACTCTGTCACCCAGGCTGGAGGGCAGTAGCACACTCCTGGCCACTGCAGCCTCAACTTGTGGGCTCTGGCAATCCTCTCACCTCAGCCTCCCAAAGTGCTGGGATTATTTATAGGTGTGAGCCACTGTGGTGCCCCGGCCAGCAGATATAACTTAATGATGGGTGGTGGTATTTATGAAGAATGTCCATCTAACACCTCCATACTGTATTCATTTGAGTAAAACTTGGCTTCTTTAATGCTTTTTTAAAAAGTGAGAATCTAATTAATCGGTTCTTTGCCTACCAGTAGCCCTAATAAAATATATTGGAGGAAGAAATAGAAATAACTTAGTAACCTATCTAAGATTTTTATGTTCTCTCTGGTGGATTTAATTTGGGGTTTTGTTTTTTGTATATAAAGGCTTTTACCAAACAATAGTTTCTTGATGAAATTTTAAGAGCCTTTCAGTGGACTTTTGAGAAGTCTTAGCAGATTCTTTGGAAGGATAAATATACAAAGTAAATTAAAACCTAAATTGTTTGTTTACTCTTCTAGGCCTGTAATAACAGAACTTAGTTTTTTGTTTTGCATTGTTTTGAGTGGGAGTCTCTGTCACTCAGGCTGGAGTGCAGTGGCACACTCACAACCAAGGCAGTCTCAACCTGCCCGGCTCAGGTGATCCCTCCGCCTCAGCCTTCCAAGTAGCTGGAACTATAGGCACGCGCTACCATGCCTGGCTTATTTTTTGATTTATTGTAGAGACAAGGTCTCACCAAGTTGCCCAGGCTGGTCTCGAACCCCTGAGCTCAGGTAATTCTCTCGCCTCAGCCTCCCAAAATGCTGGAATTACAGGCTTGAGCCACTGCGCCCAGTAGCACTTAGTTTTAAGCTTTGAATTTAATGGTACTAGGTTGGCAAGTCACGTGATGCAAAACATATGAATGAATATATTGCACTGATTTCGTATTATTTTCTTTTTTGTTGTTTTTGTTTTTTGAGTTGGAGTCTCACTCTGTCGCCCAGACTGGAGTGCAGTGGCCGCGCCCGGCCACCACAGCCTCGACCTGCTGGGCTCCGGGGATCCTTCCGCCTCAGCCTTCCGAGTAGCCGGAATTACAGGCGCGCGCTACCACGCCCGGCTAATTTTTTAATTTTATTGTAGAGATGAGGTCTTGCCTGCCAGGTGGGTCTCAAACCGCAGGCTCAGGCCATCCACTCACCTCAGCCTCCCAAAGGCGCGGGATGACAGGCTGAGCCACCGAGTCCGGCTTGTATTATTTTCAAGACATAGAGAACACTGTGTAGATATAACTCATGTATATGACTTCAAGAAGTTTGTTTTCTAGTTGATAATTAAAAATATGGAAAAAGATATTCAAAATATCTGTAAATTTGTTTAAGATTAAAGCATACTCCTTTTTAAAAGTTAGTTGAAACCAGGTGCGATGGCTCAAGCCTGTAATCCCAGCACTTTGGGAGGCCTAGGCCAGAGGATTGCCTGAGTCCAGGGGTTCGAGACCAGCCTGGGCAACTTGGTGAGACCTCGTCTCTACAATAAATAAAAAAATTAGCCAGGTGTGGTAGTACACCCTGTAGTTCCAGGTACTTGGAAGTCTGAGGCCGAAGGATCACCTGAGCCCAGCAGCTCGAGACTACGGTGGTTGTAAGCATGTCACTGCACTCCACCCTGGGTGACAGAGTGAGACTCCAACTAAAAAAAAAAAAAAAAGAAAAGAAAAGAAAAGAAATTGTCCTTAGGTGAAATATGTTCATAGAAGTCTATAGAATTATCCAGATAAAACTTTAAAATCATACTCTAGTTCTTGATCAACATAAAAACTATTTTTGTGTTCACTAGAATCCTTTACTGTGTGTCATATTAAAACAATTAGGGCTGGGTGCAGTGACTTACACCTGTAATCCCAGCACTTTGGGAAACCAAGCCAAGAGGATCACCTGAGTCCAGGAATTTGTGACCAGCCTGGGCAACACAATGAGACCCCATCGCGCACATAGCCTTAAATTAGGCACAAAACCAAATATTTTTTTTAAGTTTTTTATTTTTAATGGACACAAATCATACATATTTATGGGCATATGTTTCAGTACACATAATGTGATAAGCAGATCAGGGCAATCAGCATATCCATCGTCTCAAGCATTTATCATTTCTTTGCTTTGGGAACATTCAGTTTCTTCCTTCTAACTATTTGAAACTATAGCTACTACAGATGAATGAGGGCATGTAGTGTTTGACTTTCTGTTTCTAGCTTATTTCACTTAACATAGTGTCCTTAGTTCCACCCATGTTACTGTGAATGACAAGATTTCATTCTTTTTTATGGCCAAATAGTATTCTGTTGTGTATACATACCACATTTTCTTTATCCATTCACCTTTGTTGGACACTTAGGTTGATTCCCTTGTTTTGGCTATTGTGAATAATACTGTAGTAAACATGGAGGTGCAGATATTTCTTCAATATATTGATTTCCTTTCCTTTCCCCAGTAGTGGGATTGCTGGATCATACAGTGGTTCTACTGGTAATTTTTTGAGGAATCTCTGTACTGTTCTCCTTGGTGGCTGTCCGAGTTTACATTCCACCAAAGTGTTTAAAAGGCCCCTTTCTTCACATTCTTACCAGCATTTGCTATCTTTTGTCTTTTTAATAATACCTGTCCTAATTGGGTTGAGATGATACCTCATCATGATTTTGATTTGTAATTTCCCGGATGGTTAGTGATGTTGAGCATTTTTTCATATATTTATTGGGCGTTTGTATGTTTTCTTTTGAGAAATGTCTGTTCATATTATTTACCCATTTTTTAAATTGAAAAGATCAACTAATTTTATTTTTTGTTTGTTTATTTATTTTTTGAGTCAGAGTCTCTCTCTGTCTCCCGGGCTGGAGGGCAGTGGCATGCTCATGGCCACCACAGCCTCCACCTCCTGAACTCGGGCAATCCTTCTAACTCAAAAGAAAAAAAAAAGATACTGTATTTTTCTCTTTTCTGCATTCTTTTTCCATCACCATTTGATTTATTTTTATTGAAATTTATAGTTGTAGGTTTTCACTCTCATGATATAATGGGAATAGTTTTCAGGAAGGTGATTTAGAAATATATTGTCATTTGGAGGCAAACTTGAGATTTCTGGATAAAAAAAATTTAATATAGTAAAACAACAATAAAAAATAATAACTATTACATGGATTAATTAAAAATAAAGTACTTCATGGGACTTTCGAGGAAAACATTTGGTAATATTTGGTTATGCAAATTATCAGAGGCATTTCTCATACCTGTCTGGGTCTAACAAATACTTTCTTCTGAGAAAGAGGAAACAGGTATACTTTGCCCATGTATTCTAGGATTAAGGAATAGATGACAGTATAGAGAGGTCTGTGTGAATCTCTTAAAGGATTTTTTGTTGTTATCAAATCTGGAATACCAGCCAAAAACTGTTGACTTCCTATGTCCTCCAGTGGATTTTCTGAATAGCCTGTTATCATAACCTACATATGTATTACTTCTCTCTACTTGCAAGAAAATTTTGGAACATTTGAGTTTGTTTATTTATTAATGAGTAGATTTTTTTTTTTTTGAGTTGGAGTTTCACTCTATCGCCCAGGCTGGAGTGCAGTGGCACGCTCCCGGCAACCACAGCCTCGACCTGCTGGGCTCAGGCGCTCCTTCCGCCTCGCCTTCCAAGTACCTGGAACTATAGGCATAATCTACCATGCCCAGATAATTTTTTGATTTATTGTAGAAATGAGGTCTCACCATGTTGCTCAGGCTGATCTCAAACCTCTGGGCTCAGACATTACTCTCACCTTGGCCTCCCAAAGTACTGGGATTATAGGTGTGAGCCTCCGCGCCCACCAACCTGGAATTTTTAATCAAAAAATGGTACACATTCTAATATCAATTCTGAACTTGAAAAAGTTTAAAAAACCGGGCACAGTGGCTCAAGCCTATAATCCCAGCACTTTGGAAGGCTGAGGTGAGAAGACTGCCAGAGGCCAGGGGTTCAAGACCAGCCTGGACAATTGGTGAGACCTCAACTCTACACTATATTTCAAAAAAATTAGCTGGCATGGTAGCGCGCGCCTGTAGTTCCAGCTACTTGGAAGGCTGAGGCGGAAAGATCGCTGGAGTCCAGCAGGTCGACGCTAGGGTGACTGAGAGCGTGCCACTACACTCCAGCCTGGGCAACAGAGTGAGATTCTGATGCCAAAAAAAAAAAAAAGGTTTGCACACCAAGTTGCCAGGGGTAATGCAGCATCACTTCTTGATGTAGTCATGGTCAGAAAACTGTATTTTTCTAGAAGTGGAATCTCAGACGTAACTGTACCTATAAATGCAGAGAGAAACCTGCCTATCTTCTCTTGACTGTTTTGCCCAGTTCTTTCTAATTCCCAAGGGTCAGAGCTGTGCAATATTTCCACAGGAAGTTATGGGACTTCTCTAAACAAAGCATGCTTTGTTCACTAGTGGAAGTTTGCTTTCTTTAGTTTTGCTGCAGTTTTCTGAAACAATTCTTTAAAGTCAATAATAATCCTGTTTTTGTTTTTTTGTTTTGAGTTGGAGTCTCACTCTGTCACCCAGACTGGAGTGCAGTGGCCGCTCCCGGCCACTGCAGCATCGACCTGCTGGGCTCCGGCGATCCTTCCACCTCAGCCATCCAAGTAGCTGGAACTACGGGCACGCGCTACCATGCTGGCTAATTTTTTTGATTTATTGTAGAGATGAGGTCTCGCCAAGTTGCCCAAGTGGGTCTAGAACCCGCGGTCTCAGGCAATCCACTCACCTCAGCCTCCCAAAGGCGCGGAATTACAGGCCGAGCCACCGAGCCCGGCTAATAATCCTGTTTTAAAAGGCAAAAATGTATTAAGTATGGCAGTGTAAGTACCATAAATGAATGTTGTCCACTTACAGTGTTTGATACTAAAAAATGTTGTTTATAGCAAATCTGTTTCCAGCTAGGTGAGTTTAGAATATATTAAACAGAAGGGGCTCGGGGGTTCACCTAGAATCCCAGCACTTTGGGAGGGCCAAGGCGAGTGGATTCCCTGAGCCCATGGGTTTGAGACTAGCCCAGGCAACTGTGCGAGACCTCGTCTCTACAATAAGTAAAAATTTAGCCAAGTGTGGTAGTGTGTGCCTATAGTTCTGGCTACTTGGAAGGCTGCAGTGGATCACCTGAGCCCAGCAGGTGTAAACTGGGTGGCCATGAGTGTGCCACTGCACTCCAACCTGGGTGACAGAGTAAGAGTCCAACTCAAAAAAAAAAAAAAAAAAAAAAAATATATATATATATATATATATATATATATATATAAAACAGATAAAACCCTTAGATTATAAAGATATTTGACACTTCTTGATACTAAACTATGTGCCTTGTTGGATAAAACCATAGGTTTAGAAAATTTGGACATTTGACTGATTATACTGAAAAATTTTATGGGTAACTTGGGAGAGCTTTGTATACTTTAAATCTAACCATCTTGTAAGACCTGAAAAGATGTATAAGGTAGAGATAGAATTCACACAGACCAGCCAGGCTCGGTGGCTCAGCCTGTAATCCCGCACCTTGGAAGGCTGAGGTGAGTGGATAGCCTGAGCCCGTGGGTTCGAGACCCGCCTGGGCAACTTGGTGAGACCTCATCTCTACAATAAATCAAATAATTAGCCGGGTGTGGTAGCACGTGCCTGTAGTTCCAGCTACTTGGAAGGCTGAGGCAGAATGATCGCCGGAGCCCAGCAGGTCGAGGCTGCAGTGGCCGGGAGTGGCCACTGCACTCCAGTCTGGGCGAAAGAGTGAGACTCCAACTCAAAAAAAAAAAAAAAAAAATCAATCCTTAAATTCATATAGAACAACTAAACTTGAACTTGAAAACTTGAAGCCGGGCGCAATGGCTAACACCTGTAATTTCAGCACTTCAGGAGGCAGAGGCAAGAGGATTGCCTGAGCCCAAGGGTTCGAGATCATCCTGGGCAACCTGGTGAGACTTCATCTCTACAGTAAATCAAAAAATTAACTGGGCATGATGGTGCACATCTGTAATTCCATTTACTTGGGAGACTGAGGCAAAAAGATCATGTGAGCCCAGCAGGTTGAGGCTGCAGTGGCCATGATTGTCCCACTGTACTCCAGCCTGGGCAACAGAGTGAGACTTCAAAAAAAAAACAAAACCTTGAGTTAAATATTAGAATCTGGTGGTTGAAGAAACTACTAGGATTCTGTGTAATACATAATAAGAAACAAAGAAATAATACATAATAAGAAACAACCTATGAAATGTGAGGTGCTACAACTTGAATAGGGGAGTAAATATCAGGGCTGGTTTCAGGGGTACTATTCAAACAGGAAACTTCAAACTGCAATTTGGTTAGTTATCTTTGTCTCCCAACCTCCACCCCCTCCAAGAAAAACACCACGACTCTAAACTCTCCCATGCTTTCCTAGTGGCCTATAACTGCATGACTCAAGAAAAGATGTTTTCAGCCGGGCTCAGTGACTCAGCCTGTCATCCCGTGCTTTGGGAGGCTGAGGTGAGTGGATTGCCTGAGCCTGTGGGTTCAAGACCCGCCTGGGCAACTTGGCAAGACCTCATCTCTACAATAAATCAAATAATCAGCCTGGCGTGGTAGCGCATGCCTGTAATTCCGGCTACTTGGAAGGCTGAGGCGGGAGGATCGCTGGAGCCTAGCAGGTCGAGGCTGCGGTGGCCGGGAGCAGCCACTGCACTCCAGTCTGGGCGACAGAGTGAGACTCCAACTCAAAAAAAAAAAAGATGTTTTCTTTGGAACACATAGAATTATAGCCATATACTACACTCTTATTTTCTGACAGCAAAGGGAAATAAGGAGGAAACTACCTTTTTTGGAGCACTCATAGAACAAAATGGGGCCATAGACCATTTAAAACTATAACTTTTAAGCTACAAATCATTAACTATTACTGGTTTAAACAAAAGCAATGGGATATCCTAATATGATTTCAAGCCTGTTTTTCTTCTGTCAAATTGGACATGGAAAAGAGCTTGTCATAAAATCAGAGATGCTGAGAACAAAATTTCATGGGCAAATTTGCTTAAAAACAGTTTGAAACTCACCTTTCTCAGTCCATCATTTATTAGTATAGATCAATTTGTTTTTTTCTTTTGAGTTTGAGTCTCACTCTGTCGCCCAGGCTAGAGTGCAGTGCCACACTCATAGCCACCGCAATCTTGACATGCTGGGCTCAGGCGATCCTTCCACCTCAGCCTTCCAAGTAGCTGGAACTACAGGCATGCGCCACCATGCCCAGATTTTTATTTTTATTTTTTTATTATAGAGATGAGGTCTCACCAAGTTGCCCAGGTTGGTCTCGAACCCCTGAGGTAAGGCAATCCTCTTGCCTCAGCCTCCGAAAGTGCAGAATTACAGGCTTGAGCCATCACACCCAGCCAAGTATAGATCAAATTTGAGGTGTAATTATATATTTTTGAAAGTGATTATTTCTAGATACTTGAGTACACTTTTTGTTCTATAATGTATTCATCCACCAGCTTGCCTGCCTGCCTTCCTTCCTTTTCTTGAGTTGGAGTCTCGCTATGTCACCCAGATTGGAGTGCAGTGGCACAATTACAGTCACCGCAGCCTCGACCTTCTGGGCTTGGGCAATTCTTCTACCTCACCATTCCAAGTAGCTGGGATTACAGGCATGTGCTACCACACTCAGCTAATTTTTTAAAATTTATCTTAGAGGCGAGGTTTCTCCATGATGCCCAGGCTGGTCTCCAACTGCTGGGCTCAGGTAGTCCCCCTACATCAGCCTCCCAAAGTGCTGGGATTACAGACATGAGCCACTACATTGGGCAGTTTATTTTTCTTTCTATTATAGTTTTCTAAGTGATGCAATTGAATCGTCTTCCTGTTGAACAAAAATTTATAGTAAGAAGCTTGAACTGTTGTAGCAGTGTTGGGTTTTGTTTTAAGAGATTAGAGCCAGTCACGGTGGCTCACACTTGTAATCCTAGCACTTTGGGACGCAGAGCCAAGAAGATTGATTGAGCCCAGTAATTCAAGACTAACCTGGGCAACATAGCAAGATTTAAAAAAAAAAATACACTTTAGGAGGCAGAGGCAAGAGGATTGCTTGAGTCCAGGGGTTCAAGACTAGCCTGGGCAACTTGGCAAGACCTCGTCTCTACAATAAGTAAAAAAATTAGCTGGGCATGATGCTGAATGCCTGTACTTCCAGCTACTTGGAAGACTGAGGCGGAAGGACCACCTGAGCCCAGCAGGTGGAAGCTGCGGTGGCCATGAGCATGTCACTACACTCTAGCCTGGGTGACAGAGTGAGACTCCAACTTAAAAAAAAAAAAAAAGAATTAACCAGGCATGCTGGCATGCGCCTATAGTCCTAGCTACTCAAGAGGCTGAGGTGGAAGGATTGCCTGAGCCCAGGATGGCGAGGCTGCCATGAGCCATGATTGTGCCACTGCTCTCCTGCCTGGGTGACAAAGTAAAATTCTGACTAAAAAAAAAAGAGTTAAAATTTAGGAAATTTATCAAAATGTATGCACACAAACACTTTCAGATCATACATAGCCCCATTTGCATTCAAGAGAATTATAAGCACATGTAAAGGTACTGTATTGAATCATAACTGCATAAAGTTAGCTGTAGTGCATACTGTACTAATATTCCTTAGCCACCTCCTATTGCTATTGCAGTGAGCTCAAATGTTACAAGTGTCTGCTTAAAACCCTTCATGATAGCCGGGCTCGGTGGCTCAGCCTGTAATCCCGTGCCTTGGGAGGCTGAGATGAGTGGATTGCCTGA
>NW_007253382.1:208360-218818 GCF_000164805.1 Carlito syrichta
GCCAGAGTCCGCGGGTTCGAGACCCGCCTGGGCAACTTGGTAAGACCTCATCTCTACAATAAATCAAAAAATTAGCCAGGTGTGGTAATGCGCGCCTGTAGTTCCAGCTATTTGGAAGGCTGAGGTGGAAGGACCGCCAGAGCCCAGCAGGTCGAGGCTGCAGTGGCCGGGAGCGGCCACTGCACTCCCATCTGGGTGACGGAGTGAGACTCCAACTCAAAAAAAAAAAAACCCTTCATGATGTGATGCTTATCATTTCCTAGTGAGCAGTTCTTCTCTCCAGTTTTCTCTCTTCATGATAAAAGTTATCTTGTGCAGTTCTTATGTATTTTTCCATCATGTTTAGCACAAATATTGTAGCCCTTGAATAACACCATGGAACCCATACAACGTGCCACTAGTGATGCTGGAAGTATTCTGAGGAAGTAGAGAAAAGTCATGATATTCCAAGAAAAAGTTGAGTTGCTTGATATATACCATAGTTTGAGGTCTGCAGGTACAGTTGCCGGCCATTATTGTAAGAATAAAATATATAGTAATATAACACTTATAACATACAAAATACGTTAGTCAACTATGTTACCAGTAAAGCTTCTGATCAACAGTAGGCAGATAGTAGTTAAGTTTTGGGGGAGTCAAAAGTTATATTTGGGTTTTCTTTTTTTTTTTTTTGAGTTGGAGTCTCACTCTGTCACCCAGACTGGATCGCAGTGGCCGCTCCTGGCCACCGCAGCCTTGACCTACTGGGCTCCAGCGATCCTTCCGCCTCAGCTTTCGGAGTAGCTAGAACCACAGGCGTGCACTACCACGCCCGGCTAATTTTTGATTTATTGTAGAGATGAGGTCTCGCCAAGTTGCCCAGGTGGGTCTCGAATATGCGGGCTCAGGCAATCCACTCACCTCAGCTTCCCAAAGGCACGGGATTACAGGCTGAGCCACTGAGCCCGGCTTATATTTGGGTTTTCAACTCTAAATGGATTGATTGGTACTCCTTGCCCCGACGTTATTCAAGCTTGGGTCAATCTTGGGTCAACGGTGTTTTAATGTAGTACTAGAAAGCGTTTGGATGATCCTAATCTACTTACTTTAACATGTGTCAGTATTCCAAATACTATAGTAATCTGACCTTCTTGACTGGTTTAATTTGCTTAATATTTCAGACTATAATTTTAATGTGGGAAATAATTCCTTTTTTTTTTTTTTGAGTTAGAGTCTCACTCTGTCACCCAGGCTGGAGTGCAGTGGCACACTCACAGCCACTCCAGCATCAACCTGCTGAGCTCTGGCAATCCTTATGCCTCAGCCTTCCAAGTAGCTGAAACTACAGGCACGTGCTACTATGCCCAGATAATTTTTTATTTATTGTAGAGACGAGGTCTCGCCAAGTTGCCCAGACTGGTCTTGACCCCTTGGGCTCAGGCAATCCACTCGCCTCAGCCTCCTAACGTGCTGAGATTATATGCTGAGCCACCAAGCCTGGTCAATAATTCCTTTTTTGCAGGAATCTAATGTTTAGGGAGAATTGTCTTATTTTGTTTATGCATATTCTGGACTTCATTTATTAACTGTAGTGGTTTGAAAACTCCCACTTTCTATTGTAAAAAGTAAAACTAATTTGACTTTGTTTTCTAATTATAAAAGTTATACCTGTCTATTGTAAAAAAAAAAAGTAGGGTGCCAAAAAGAAGAAACATAAATCTCCCATAATCCTGTGGTGTAGGCACAGTCGTTCATGGTTGTAATCCCAGCACTTTAGTAGGCCAAGGTGGGAAGATTGCTTGAGAACAGGAGTTCAAGACTAGCCTGGGTAATATAGGAGTATGAGACCTCATCTCTCCAAAAAAAAATTAAAAATTGGCTAGGCATTGTGGTACACGCCTATAATCCTAGCTGCTTGAGAGACTGGGACAAAAGAATTGCCTGAGTTCAGCAGATCAAAACTACTGTGAGCTGTGATCATGCCATGGCACTCCAGCCTGTGTAATAGAGTGGGAAAAAAAAAGATAAAACAACAAAAATCCTACCACCAAAAGAAGACTTTCTATTAACGTTTTCGTTTAGCTCCTTTTATCTTTTTAAACATATTATGGTAGATAATGTGACATGTATATAATTTGTATATAAATTTATATTCTATTTTAAACTAATATTATCAAATAAACTAGGAACTTAGTTTTAATGGCTATATAATGGCCGCAAAATGGTATTAAAAGTACATTTTAGGCTAGGTGTGGTGGCTCATGCCTGTAATCCCTGCACTTTGGGAGGCCGAGGCGAGAGGCTTGCCTGAGCCCAGGGGTTTGAGACCAGCCTAGGCAACTTGGTGAGACATCATCTCTACAATAAATAAAAAAATTTGCCGGGCATGGCGTCTCCCACAGCCTTGACCTGCTGGGCTCAAGCGATCTTTCCACCTCAGCCTTCCAAACAGCTGAAACTACAGGTGTGCACCAGGAAACCCAGCTAACTTTTTGATTTATTGTAGAGACAGGTCTCGCCAAGTTTTCCAGCTGGTCTCCAACCCCTAGGCTCAGGTAGTCCTCTAGTCTTGGCCTCCCAAAGTGCTGGGATTACAGGCAAGAGCCCCTTGCCCAGCGTCCTAGCATTATCATTTTATTCCTTGAATACCCCAGTCTTCATATGTAGGACATTTGATGGAATCAGGTTTGTGATTTCCCTCTGGTTTCATCAGAATGAATTTTGGGGGAAGGGGGAAGATGATTTACCTTTTTCTCTTTTCACTAGGAATGATTGATTTGTTTCCTCTTTTATGAACTTCATTTTCTGATATCTTTGATCCATAAGAACGCTCCCTTGATTTATTTCTTTTGGGATTTATTTCTTTCAACAGGCATATAAACAAAGAATGGGTGGGACTTTATCAACACTTCATGCAAAAAAGTTACAGGTGTTGCTCTTGAATGACTAAAAGAGTCCTCCCAGACTAGTCTCCACCAGAAATGCCTAAGAGTATGACTTTTTGGAGTCCTGCCTAACAGTATGACTTTGGGCTCCTGTCTCTCTCTCTCCTATCTGTCCTATCAGCAGCATGGAGAATCTGTCTCAGCTTGAAGCAAGATCTAAATAAAGATGGTCCACAGCAGTAAGAGAAGAAAGTCTCCAAATACAAAGAATAAAAAGAAGAAAAATCAGTAATGTGATGCAAAAATCATGTGCAATAATGTTCAAAATCCAATATAAGTATATATTAATTCCTTTTAAGAGAAATGAACAAAGGATTGATAATGTACCTAATGAAGTTTGAAGTAATTACAAATGGGTGACAAATTCGTTTATAAAGAGGCTTTAATTAAAAAAAAATTTAGAATTTGTACCCGCTTAAAATTTTGATATTGAGCCGGGCTCGGTGGCTCACCCCATAATCCCACACCTTTGGGAGGCTGAGGTGAGTGGATTGCCTGACCCTGCGGGTTCGAGACCCGCCTGGGCAGCGAGACCTCATCTCTATAATAAATCAAAAAATCAGCCGGGCGTGGTAGCGCATGCCTGTAATTCCAGCTACTTGGAAGGCTGAGGTGGAAGGATCGCCGGAGCCTAGCAGGTCGAGGCTGCGGTGGCCGGGAGCGGCCACTGCACTCCAGTCTGGGCGACAGAGTGAGACTCCAACTCAAAAAAAAAAATTTGATATTGAACAGTGTTTTAGATTAAATTCAAATTTTAAAGTAAGTTATATAAAATGGAGATTAATACCAACTATATAGGTTATTATGAAAACTAAATCAGATAACATGCCAACTTTGTAAATTGTAGTCTAAAAACCTTTGTTATTGAATGAAACCAGATGTTCGAAAGACTTGTAATATGTCTTACAAGTCTTAATCTTTATTCTGAAAGCAGCATGATGGAAAGGGTCACAGACTTAGAAATCAAGGATATTTGAGTTTAAGTCTCAGCTCTGTCACTTATGCAATAGGCAAATAGGAAACAACTGAATTGAAACATACAGAGAAAAGCAGTAAGGGATGGGGATACAATGGAATGGCATATATAAAGTCCTAAAATTAAACAAACAAACAAACAAAAAAACCCAACTCCCTACTGAAAATATCATACTTAGTGAAAATTATCTGTTATCTCAGCACTTTGGGAGACTCAAGCAAAAGGATTGCTTGAGCCCAGGAGTTTGAGACCAGTCTAGGCAACAAGCAAGACTCCTTCTTTATAAAAAAAATTGTTTTAAATTAGCTGAGTGTGATGGCACACACATGTATGTAGTCCCAGCTACTCAGAAGACTGAGACAGAGGACTGCTTGAGCCCAGAAGTTCCAGGCTGCAGTGAGCTATGATCATGCCACTGTATTCCAGCCTAGCCAGAGCGAAACACTCTCTATTAAAAAACAAAAGGAAGCCGGGTTCGGTGGCTTGACCTGTAATCCCGCGCTTTGGGAGGCTGAGGTGAGTGGATTGCCTGAGCCTGAGATTCGAGACCCGCCTGGGCAACTTGGCCAGACCTCATCTCTACAATAAATCAAAGAAATTAGCCGGGCGTGGTAGCGCACGCCTGTAGTTCCTGCTACTTGGAAGACTGGGGCGGAAGGATCTCCGGAGCCCAGCAGGTTGAGACTGCAGCGGCCAGGAGCGGGCACTGCACTCCAGTCTGGGTGACAGAGTGAGATTCCGACTCAAAAAAACCAAAAAAAAAAACAAAAGGTGGCCAGGCGCAGTGGCTCATACCTATAATCCCAGCACTTTGGGAGGCCTAGGTGAGAGGATTGCCTGAGTCCTTGGGTTCAAGACCAGCCCGTGCAACTTGACGAGACCTCATCACTACAATAAATCAAGAAAAATTATCCAGGCATGGTGGTGCATGCCTGTAGTTCTAGCTACTTGGAAGGCTGAGGCGGAAGGATCGCCTGAGTCCAACAGGTCGAGGCTGTGGAGGCCGTGAGCATGCCTCTGCCCTCTAACCTGGGAGACAGAGTGAGACTCCTACTCAAAAAAACAAAATAAAGTTATCCTAAATGAAAGCATGGAATTGCAGGAAGAAATGAAGAGTACCTAAAAAATATATGTAGGGGCTGGGTGTGGTGGCTCACCCTTGTAATTTCAGCACTTTGGGAGGCAGAGGATTGCCTGAACCCAGGGGTTCGAAATGAGCCTGAGCAACTTGGCGAGGCCTTGTCTCTCAATAAATTTAAAAATTAGCTGGATATGGTGGCACACACTTGGTGGCATGCACCTGCAGTTCCAGCTACTTGGAAGGCTGAGGCAGAAGGATTGCCTGAGCCTAGCAGACCAAGGCTGAGGTGGCTGTGAGCGTGCCACAGCATTCCAGCCTGGGCGACAGAGTGAGACTCCAACTAAAAAATACATATACACATGCACATATGTATATGTAGGAAATATATAAAAATATTCTTTGTAGCTGGGCTCGGTGGCTCAGCCTGTAATCGCGTGCTTTGGGAGGCTGAGGTGAGTGGATTGCCTGAGCCCGCGGGTTTGAGACCCGCCTGGGCAACTTGGTGAGACCTCATCTCTACAATAAATCAAAAAATTAGCCGGGCGTGGTAGCGCACGCCTGTAGTTCCAGCTACTTGGAAAGTCGAGGCTGCGGTGACCGGGAGCGGCCACTGCACTCCAGTCTGGGTGGCAGAGTGAGACTCCAACTCAAAAAATATATATATATATTTTTTGTTAAACAATATTTTCTGGGCAACTCCTTTGGGTTCCCTCCCACTGTGGGAGTTTTTCCATTCTCTCAATAAATCCTCCTTTCTCCAAAAAAAAAGAGCCAATATTTTCTGTGGTTTATTGTCATATACGAGAAGGGACCCAAAAAAACCCAGAATTTATTTATTAAAAATTGTGTATTCTTATATGTTTAAACTTCAGTCACCTTCAAAGTACTCTCTAATGCAATACAACTATCAAGATGCTTTTTTTCACTGCTCAGAATGACTTTTGAACTCGCCAATTTTGATGCCTTTTAGTCCTTCTGCCATTTTTGTTTCACCTTTTCCACATTGGCAAAGCATTTCCCTTTGAGGACTTTTTTCATCCAGGGAAACAAAAAAAAGTTGCTTGGAACAATACTGGGTAAATAGGGAGGGTGGGGCACTGGGGGATCATGCTGTTTTTGGTCAAAAACTGCTGTACATCAGTGGGATGTGGGCAGGTGCGCTTGTAAATCTCCTATCATGAAATGTACAAATGCTTGAAAAATCTCCAAAAAAAATTCACTGAAGTGGAATGCAGCTTCTCACAACAAGGCTAGTGGTACACAGATGCTGATGGGTTCCTAGAACACTTATCCAGCAGAGGAATCCTATACTACAAGGAGTCTACTCTCCAAAAGATAATTCTGGGATTTTGGGGGGATCCCTCATATAGGTAGAAGTGAAATATAGAAACATAGCAGCACAGAGTATAGAGTTAAAATGTTGTAAAGTTTTTGCATTGTTCATGAAGCAGTAACAGTACTAATTTAACATAGATTGTAATAAACCAAGGATGCACAGAGCAAATGAGACAAATAGAAATAAATAGCAAAGTGGTAGGCTTAAATTCAGCTATTCCTATACCAGTGAAAACATTAAATATAAATGGACTAAACACTCCAGTTAAAGGAGAATTTTCAAGCTAGGTAGGAAAACAAATTCAAGGTAAAAGTGTTTCCAGAACAATAAAGGGAATTTCATAATGGTAAGAGTTTCTTCAGCAGACAGATAAAATAGCTCTAAATTTATATATACGTAATACAGCCTCAGAGTATATAATGCAAAAATTGATAGAACTAAAAAGAGAGAAATTCACTTTCATAATGAGATGTTAACATACTTCTCCCTTACTAACTGATAAAACAAGCAGACAGCAGATCGGAAAGAATGTTAATGACTTGTGTAATTCAGTTAACCACTTTGACCTAATTGACTTATTTAGTACCCTACACTCAACAACTGTACAATACACTTCTTTCCAATTATACATGGAACATAATATTTTATAAATTTGGAGATAAACAACTGTAAACTTTTGTGTTGTTTTTAATTTGAACCACATTTAATACTAGGTAACAGAAGACCTTCATAGTTCCGCTGTAGGAATACCTTGCTGAGTAGGAAATACTGGAATAATGCTATAATTTCCTAACTTATTTGTCTTCAACAAACAAGCAGCTTACAGCCAGAGAATATCTGCCTCTTTCTCCTTTAACATGCATGAAGTTTTTAAGTAATAATGTGGGATTGGGTTTGACAAACCTAACTGACCTTAGGACCATAGATTGAACTGGAAAGATTTTTTTTTTTCTTTTTTGAGTTGGAGTCTCACTCTCTATCACCCAGACTGGTGTGCAATGGCCGCTCCCGGCCACTGCAGTCTCAACCTGCTGGGCTCTGGCGATCCTTCCGCCTCAGCCTTCCGAGTAGCTGGAACTACAGGCGCGCGCTACCACGCCCAGCTAATTTTTTATTTTATTGTAGAGATGAGGTCTTACCAAGTTGCCCAGGCGGGTCTCAAACCCGCGGGCTCAGGCAATCCACTCACCTCAGCCTCCCAAAGTGCTGGGATTACAGGCTGAGCCACCTAACCCAGCTGGAGAGATTTTATTTTTATTTATTTATTTATTTGAGTTGGAGTCTCACTCTGTCGCCCAGACTGGAGTGCAGAGGCCGCTTTCGGCCACCGCAGCTTCAACCTGCTGGGCTCTGACGATCCTTCCGCCTCAGTCTTCCAAGTAGCCGGAATTACAGGCATGCGCTACCTCGCCTGGCTGATTTTTTGATTTATTGTAGAAATGAGGTCTCACTGCCCAGTCGGGTCTCGAACCCGCGGGCTCAGGCAATCCACTCACCTCAGCCTCCCAAAGGCGCGGGATTACAGGTTGAGCCACTGAGCCCGGCTGGAGAGATTTTTTAAAACAGATTCCCAAGTCCTGTGACTCTTGGAGATTTTGTATTTTGAAACAGCAGTTGGGCTGTTTCAAGTATTTGGACAGATTTAAGAATTACTGATAAAATGTTCTGTTTGTGGAAGAGAGCAGGAAGGGAATGGGAAGGAAGGAGGGAGAATATAAGAATATGAATGAGCAGGGTGTGGTGATTCACACCTGTAATCCCAGCTCTTTGGGAGGTGGAGACAGAGGATTGCCTGAGCTCAGGGGTTGGAAACCTGAGCAACATGGCAAGGCCTTGTCTCTACAATAAATCAAAATCTTCTGAGCAGCTGGGATTACAGGCTCAGTCCACGGAGCTGGATTCCCCTCTTTCTTCATGTAAAGTCACTGAATACAAAAAACAAAGGAGAGCAGCAGTTTTTTCCCTTTGTTTCTCTTTACAAATGTGCTTAATTTTCATGCTTACAAAACTTTCAGAGGCAGATACACTTCTTGCATCATGCAGTGTGGTCCAGCCATACCCAGTCTGCAGCAGTTATTATTCTAAGTTCATTCATTCATATTCTTTTTTTTTTTTTTTTTTTTTGAGTGATAGTCTCACTCTGTCCCCCAGGCTGGAATGCAGTGGCACGCTCATGGCCACTGCAGCCTCTACCTGCGATCCTTCTGCCTCAGCCTTCCAAGTAGCTGGAACTACAGGCATGTGCCATCACACCCTGCTAATTTTTTAATTTATTGTAGGTCTCACCAAGTTGCCCAGGCTGGTCTTGAACCCTGGTCTCAGTCAATCCTTTTGCTTCAGCCTCACAAAATGCTAGGATTATAGATGTGAGCCACCATGCCTGGCTAGAGGAAGGCTATTCTTAGCAAGAAAAATGCAAACATTTTCATCTACATATATGCTTCACTTTTATTTTTATTTTTTAGAGATAGGATATTATTCTGTCCCCCAGGCTGGAATGCAGTGGTGCATTCATGGTTCACTGCAACCTCAACCACCTGGACTCAAGTGATTCTTCTACCAAATAGCAGGAACTACAGGTGCATGCCACCACGCCCAGCTAATTTTTTTTTGGTAGAGATAGGTTACCCAGTTTGGTTTTTTAATACAAACCAAACTTGTTTTGAGTTCATGTGATGGCAGGCATAATTAAGTTTGAAAGTGTATTATGATTTTGTTATCATTTTGTGAATCTATAAGAGAAGTGAGGCCAGGGGCAGTGGCTTATGCCTGTAATCCCAGCACTTTGGGAGGCAGAGTCGAGAGGATTGCTTAAGCCCAGGAGTTCGAGACCAGCCTAGGTAACTTGGCGAGACCTCGTCTCTACAGTAAATCAAAAAATCAGCTGAGCATGGTGGATTGCATCTTATAGTCCAGCTACTTGTAAGGCTGAGGCAGAAGAATCACCTGAGCCCAGAAAGTCAAGGCTGCAGTGGTCATGATTATGCCACTGTATTCCAGCCTAGGTGACAGAGTGAGACTCTGACTCAAACAGAGGGAAAGGTAACACATAAATATATTATTCAATATAAAGAATTAAAAGGAGGTACCAGATTCTATGTTAGAAAGGGATCAAACATCTGGAAGATAGTGGAAGCAAGCTAGACTGGCTATACCAGTATATTTTTTCCAAGGTATACCAAAATCCACATACACTCAAGTCCTGCTGTGGATCCCACCAGTATGAATAGTCAACCCTTCTGTATATGCAAGTTTCACATCCTGACAATACTGTATTTTTTGTCTGCATTTGGTTGGAAAAAACCTGCATATGAGTGGATCCATGCAGTTCAAACCCTTGTTCAAGGGTCAACTGTATTTCATTTAAGGACTTTACAGACAAGACATTCCTGAATATGTTACTAAATATGCTTCTAAAGCTTTTGGGCCATTTTTCTTTGTACAAGTATCACATTGTATTGATAACCTCTTCATAGTTAGTCTATGTTTTAAAAATTTGGATATATTTTCCCTATTACTTTTAACCAAATAGGTATTTTCCTATGTGCCTTTTGGAATACTTCATGACTGGGTTAGCGGGGGACTTAAAGTTTCAGTCCCTTCTAATTCTCGAAGCAGGCCATTCAAGATTGAACAGCTTATGTTTAACTCAATTTCTTTGGTCTTTGAAAGCCTTATCATTAACATGTTAAGTATTATATTATGAATTCTCTGAGATGTCTCTAGTTCCACAGTTGTGAGGATACTGTCTTTTTTTTTTTTCTTTTTTGAGGGGTCTCACTCTGTCACCCAGGCTGTAGAGTAGTGGCGCAGTTACTCACTGCAACCCCGGCCTCCTGAGCTCAGGCGATTCTTCTGCCTCAGCCTCCCGAATAGCTGGGATTGTAGGCGTGTGCCACCATGCCCAGCTAATTTTTTTTTTGGTAGAGAATGAGGTCTTGCTCCATTGCCTGGGCTAGTCTCAAACTCCTGGGCTCAAGCAATCCTCTTGTCCCAGCCTCCCAAAGTGCTGGGATTACAGGCAAGAGCAACCATGCCTGGCCATTACTGTCTTAATGTCACTAACTCTTAAAAAGCAATACCGCCAGGCTCCGTGGCTCAGCCTGTAATCCCGCGCCTTTGGGAGGCTGAGGTGAGTGGA
>NW_007253382.1:218927-219689 GCF_000164805.1 Carlito syrichta
TACAATAAATCAAAAAATCAGCTGGGCGTGGTAGCGCATGCCTGTAATTCCGGGTACTTGGAAGGCTGAGGCGGAAGGATCGCTGGAGCCCAGCAGGTCGAGGCTGCGGTGGCCGGGAGCAGCCACTGCACTCCAGTCTGAGCGACAGAGTGAGACTCCAACTCAAAAAAAAAAAGCAAAACCATTTGTTCACCCTAGTGCTACTCTTGGAATCCATCTTTGGATACCATTGAGAGGAAATTATTATGTTTAAAGTTCCAATGTCTCTAGCAACTACATTTTTAAAAAATGTAGTCCAGTGTTATAATCAGATTCTAGTGCATTTCATGTAAAGTATTAAAGTAGTTGGGACCCAGGATGCCCTGGAGTATATCATGCTACTAGGAGGACAAGTCACTATCCTCTGTCATCTCAATCTTTTGTACTTCAGTAACAAGGACTCTATTTTGCCTAAGTCTCCTAAACCCAGCAAACTAATACATCAGCAATCATCGCTGCAGTTACTGTGATAATTTTTTTTTTTTTTGTATGTCATATGTATTATACACTGTATTCTTACAATAAAGTGAATGAAAGGAAAGAACATGTTATTAAGAAAATCATAAGGGAGAAAAGATCTATCTACTGTTTATCAGGTGGAGGTGGATTGTCACGAAGGACTGCATCTGCTTCTGTTCATGTTGAGTAGGCTGAGGAAGCGGGGAGGAAGAGGGTTTGTCTTGTTGTCTGGGGTGGCAGAGGCAGAAAAAGTTTTTAAAAAAG
>NW_007253382.1:221079-227745 GCF_000164805.1 Carlito syrichta
GCTACTTGGAAGGCTGAGGTGGAAGGATCGCCGGAGCCCAGCAGGTCGAGGCTGCTGTGGCCGGGAGCAGCCACTGCACTCCAGTCTGGGTGACAGAGTGAGACTCCAACTCAAAAAAAAGAAAAAAAAAATAGAATACGGCAGTTGATTCTTTAAAAGAAAATAATGCCTGTTGCTTATATATTTTTGCTTATGAAAAATTATCTGCAGCCGGGCTCGGTGGCTCATCCTGTAATCCCGTGCTTTTGGGAGGCTGAGGTGAGTGGATTGCCTGAGCCTGCGGGTTCGAGACCTGCCTGGGCAGGCGAGACCTCATCTCTACAATAAATCAAAAAAAAAAAAATTATCTGCAATTTTAAAAGAGCAGTTTTTTTAGTGCATTCTATGCTTTTTTTTTTTACTCTCCTCCAAGTTATTGCTTTAGACATGAAATTGTTTACAATAAACATGTTAATTTATCACATGCTGTTCCTTGATGTATTTCTATAAAGTAAAGGTTCCACTTTAATTCCGGGATGGTTATTCCACATGACTCTTTTTTTCTTCCCCTCTAGACTTCTCCAGAGAACCCTGGGACAGTAGGTGGAGTGCAAAACTGTATTGTGTTGCCTTCCTGCTTTTTTTGTTGCCTTCCTGCTTTTTTTATTATTATTCTTGGCCCCCGCCTTGGCTGCTCCTTTCTCTGCCATTAAAGCTCACTAACTAAACCCTGCATGTGTGGTCATTATGAGGGGCTCATAGCCTTTCATTTCAATCCTGCACATGTATCATGTCAGTTATGTTTCATGTCAAATCCTTAATATTAGGATTCCTCTAAAGCAATACTGTGACAGGCAAATTGGAATCTCACCTCTATCTTCTGGGGGGAAAAATTCCCTCTATTTTAATACACTCCCTTTCTAATGCCTCCATCCTATACAGTAAGCACTTCCTAGTGCTCCAAAACTACCGAGGGTCCTTTTTTGTGAAGGGAGAAAATAATCTGATAAACAGATGCAAGTAAAGTGTGAACACTTAATTTTTTACCCCTCCCTGAATGATTTTTATATCCTGAAAAGGGCAGGGAGAGGACAATGTTTAGCAGAGAAAATGACTCACTCACTAGTGGTAGAATTCCCTGCTTCAGTGAGGCAAAATCACATGCATTTGGTAAGACAGCCACATTTTGTATATTTGTGCCTTTAAGAAATTTTGAGCTGGTTGTGATCATTTCACCAAATTTTGTCCTAAAATGATGTCTGCTTGGTTTGGTTCCTTTTCCTACTTAGTAATTTATCTGTTGTGGATTTTGATGTTTGGTGTCCATGTGATGTCAAGGAGTCTGTCTGCATGATTGTTTATCATCCATCTGATCCTTTCCAACTACCACAGGAAGAGAGGGGAAGGGACATTTTCAAGATTATGCTGAAATAATAAATTGGCAGTTCTTTCCCTTCTCTCTATATAACAGAAGAAGCAGGCCAGCCCACTGCAGACCCAGGCATGGTCATGGACAGTGTGGAAGCAGGAGACACAACACCTCCCACCAAAAGGAAGAGCAAGTTTTCAGGCTTTGGCAAGATCTTCAAACCCTGGAAATGGAGGAAAAAAAAAAGTAGTGATAAATTCAAAGAGACTTCAGAAGGTAAGATATTGGGGTTTAAATATGTTTTCTGAGTTAGAATTTCCTATAAGTACCTAATTTTTTCATTCTCTTTCAAAGCTTCTATAATATTCTATTTGAAGAGGGAGTTTAATCTTGTAGAATTAGGCAACCAAGTAGTCTTTCACTAAATCTTACATTCTATAGCCTCACTCCCAGATTTTATTTTGATGAGATTAAAGTGTTGAGGGGTGAATGAAGTTTCTGAATTGTAGCAAATCTAAGATTCTTATTTTTTTTCTACTCTGCCCAT
Source organism: Carlito syrichta (assembly GCF_000164805.1). Taxonomy (NCBI): domain Eukaryota; kingdom Metazoa; phylum Chordata; class Mammalia; order Primates; family Tarsiidae; genus Carlito; species Carlito syrichta. The sequence goes on from NW_007253382.1 coordinate 222,975, forward strand.
TCACACAAAGTTCATCCATAGATACCTTATTGTTGAAATTGCAATTAAGCTACAATAATGTAATACTAGTTTTTTTGAAAATGATACTTTTCCAGCAGGTTATGAAAGAAATTTAAGTTTTTGACTAGGCACAGTGGCTCACACCTATAATCCCAACACTTTGAGAGGCCAAGGCAAGAGGATTGCTGAGACCAGTTTAAGACCAGCCCAGGCAACATAGTGAGACCACTATCTCTATACAAACGTTTTTATTTTTTACTTAGCTGTCATGGTAATATGCTCCTGTAGTCACAGGTATTGGAAGGCTGAGACTGGAGAATGGTATGAGTCTAGGAATTCAAGTCTGTAGTGAGCTATGTTTATACTCCTACACTCTGTTTTGGGCAACAGAGAAGATCTATCACTAAAAGAAAAAGAAATTTAAGTTTTTAAACAGAAGTTAGTTTCTCTTATTTTCTTTCCTAAGAATAGAAATTTGAACCACTTTATTCTTTCACCTGTGGAGTTAGAATGCTAAAACTAATGTTACCTGGGTGCAGTAGCTCACCCTGTAATCCCAGCTCTCTGGTAGGCCGACACGTGCCTGAGTTCAGGGGTTGGAGACCAGCCTGGGCAACTTGGCAAGACCTTGTCTCCACACTAAATCAAAAAATTAGCCGGCCATAGTGGTGCACGCCTTTGGTTCCAGTTACTTAGAAGGTTAAGGCGGAAGGATTGCCTGAGCCCAGCAGGTTGGAGGCTGCAGTGGCAGTGAATATGCCGCTACGCTCCAGCCTGGGTGACATAGTCAGATTCTGACTCAAAAATAAATAGATAAATAAGTAATGTTGACCTTCAACTGTCACATTTCTGAGTGCTATTTTCTGATTTAATTTCAGTTTTAGAGCGAAAAATATCTATGAGAAAACCAAGAGAAGAGTTGGTTAAGAAAGGGGTTCTATTGGAAGACTCTGAGCAGGGTGAGTTTACAAATGATCTGCCTGTCTCTGTACACTTGGTCTTTGATTGGGTCTAACTAGGTATTTGAATTTTCTTTCTTTCTTGTTTTTACTGTTGTTGGGCTGAAGATCGAGCTTTAAAAAAAAAAATGTTTTCCGGATGCGGTGGCTTACACCTATAATCCCAGCACTTTGGGAGGCCGAGGTTGAGAGGATTGTCTGAGCCTACGGGTTGGACACTAGCCTGGGCAACTTGGTGAGACCTCATCTTTACAATAAATTTTTTAAAAGTAGCCAGGCATTGTGGCACGCACCTGTAGTTCCAGCTACTTGGAAGGCTGAGGTGGAAGGTTTACCTGAGCCCAGCAGATCGAGGCTGTGGTGGCTGTGGTCATGCCACTGTACTCCAGCCTGGGTGAGAGAGTGAGACTTCAACTAAAAAAAAATTTTTTTTCACCCTTCCTTCCAGGTGTCTGGCTGTGGTCTTTAATTCTGAAATTGAGTGGTTGGTGAAGAATCCTTGAGGTCAACATTCCTTGTCTTTCTGTACATCCTCCACTTTGTGCCAGCTACAATCCTGTTTCATTTCCCCTTTTTGACCAAATTTGTCTCCATGCCCATATCACTGCCCTAATCATTTTGATTGTCTGACACAAAGATCATGTCTTATCATTTCAACACTTATTGCTTGTTTAATAATATCAAAACCTTCTCCATTGTGTGACATTTATGAAGCAGGTTATCATAAATATAAAATCTATAGTACATTGGTTGCATTTCATTTCTCTTCATTTGGGTTATGTTGCATGAGACAAAATCTGAAAGTATTCACATAATTAAATTATCTATACTGAAGATTTGTTATCTCAACTATAAGAACTAATTAGAGAAAACAAGCTTGAAGAAGCAATTCAAAAATGTTATTACCATTGGTTATCTCTGGAGGTTGAGAAGGGACTATGATCTTTTTCTCATATTTTTGCTACATGATTAGTTATGAGCATGTATAAATTTTGATTTTTTTTTTTGGAGTTGGAGTCTCACTTCGTCGCCCAGACTGGAGTGCAGTGGCCGCTGACAGCCACTGCAGCCTCGACCTGCTGGGCTCCGGCCATCCTTCCGCCTCAGCCTTCCGAGTAGCTGGAACTACAGGCGCGCACTACCACACCCGGCTCGTTTTGATTTATTGTAGAGATGAGGTCTCGCCAAGTTGCCCAGGCGGGTCTCGAACCCACGGGCTCAGGCAATCCACTCACCTCAGCCTCCCAAAGGCGCAGGATTACAGGCTGAGCCACTGAGCCCAGCTTCTAAGTATAATTATAATGCCTTCATTGTGGTACCTCTTTGGCCCTTGCTTTGGTGATATAGCTTTTTCTCTCCCCATGCCCTATCCTTTCTCTCATCTTTTGCTCATTCATCACAAACCCCATACATTACTTTCTTATTTTTCACAGTCATTCATTCTTTTGCCCTGTGCTTCCTTTTGGCTCCTAATCCCAGTTATTTTTAGCCTCCAGTTTCAAAAGACCAGTTGATAAATGAGATGCCCCTCTGCCAACCAGAGAACTGACCCTAAGCTCTATTCTGTCAAAATCACAGGACTAGGTCTTGGGCCTAGCTTTTTTTTTGGTTTTTTTTTTCTTTTTTAACTTAGTGTCTCACTCTATCACCCAGGCTAGAGTGCAGTGGCATGCTCATGGCCACTGCAGCCTCCACCTGCTGGGCTAATGTGATCCTTCTGCCTGGGCTAATGTGATCCTTCTGCCTGAGCCTTCCAAGTAGCTGGAACCACAGGCACACACCACCACGCCTGGCTAATTTTTTTATTTATTATAGAGATGAGGTCTCCCCAAGTTGCCCAGGCTGGTTGTGAACCTGTGAGCTCAGGTAATCCTCTTACCTTGGCCTCCCAAAGTGCTGGGATTATAGGCATGAGCCACGGCGCCTGACCTTTTTTTTTGAGTTGAATTCTCACTCTGTCACCAAGGCCACCGCAGCCTTGACCTGCTGGGCTCAGGCGATCCTTCCACCTCAGCCTTCCAAGTAACTGGAACTACATGTGTGTGCCACCATACCTGGCTGATTTACTTTAGAGAGGAGGTCTCACCAAGTTGCCTAGGCTGGTTTCGAACCCTTGTACTCAGGCAATCCTCTCACCGGCCTCCCAAAGTGCTGGGATTATAGGCTTGAGCTACCACACCCAGCTGAGTTTAAATCTACACTTTAGGCCAAAAGCAGTGTTTGAACCTTGAAATCGTCTTCATACTCAAAGATGGCTTTTGGCATGATTATGGTTCTAACTGGACTATACTATAAAATTTTTAATAGGTTTTCTGAGTTGGAAGGAACATTTGATTATTTTAAGACCCAATGGTACTACTACACTCTGTTAGCATTGCAGAAACTCTCTGCATTAAATATAAGAACTGATACTTCAAAGTAGACATTCTTGATTAAGTAACTGAGATAACTGATCACTTTTGCATATAGTTTACTAATATGTGCTAAGTAGAAGCTGATTAACAATGTGTTTTAGATTTTCACTATATGGTTTTCACACATAGTAGTCTTTGTTAGCTTCAAAATTATTGCTTTATATCCTAGAAAATTCTGTTTTTGATAAAACTGGGTTATATTAACATGAGCAATAACTTACTATTTTTGCTGAGTTATTGTCATCTTGTCTCCTCCCTTTTTAAAAAATAAATAGTTAGCCAGGCTCGGTGGCTCAGCCTGTAATCCGCACTTTGGGAGGTTGAGGTGAGTGAATTGCCTGAGCCCGTGGGTTTGAGACCCACCTGGGCAACTTGGCAAGACCTCATCTCTACAATAAATCAAAAAATTAGCCGGGCGTGGTAGCACGCGCCTGTAGTTCCAGCTACTTGGAAGGCTGAGGCGGAAGGATCGCCAGAGCCCAGCAGGTCAAGGCTGAGGAGGCCGGGAGTGGCCAGTGCACTCCAGTCTGGGTGACAGAGTGAGACTCCAACTCAAAATAAAATAAAATAAAATAAATAGTTATCAGATTATTTTAGCTTTAGAAGTACTTCCCTTAAACTCTTCATTATTTTTAGCCTAAAATCCACCTCTTACTGGACTTCATGAAGAATGGTATTGTCTAATCTGTCGTAGTAGATGGTGAGTCAGGGATGAGAGGGACAGTTTTATGAGAACTTAATGGACTAACTCTGGAGACACTAAAATATTACCAAAAGTGTCTCACTATGAAAAGCAAAGAAGGAGCTGGGCTCGGTGGCTCAACCTGTAATCCCACGCTTTGGGAGGCTGAGGTGAGTGGATTGCCTGAGCCCGCGGATTCAAGACCCGCCTGGGCAACTTGGTGAGACCTCATCTCTACAATAAATCAAAAAATTAGCTGGGTGTAGTAGTGCACGCCTGTAGTTCCAGCTATTTGGAAGACTGAGACAGATAGATTGCTGGAGCCCAGCAGGCCGAGGCTGCAGTGGCCGGAGCAGCCACTGCACTCCAGTCTGGACGACAGAGACTGCAACTCAAAAGAAAAAGAAAAGAAAGATACCATTAAAGAGCAGCTAGTTCCAGTCTCGATGACACTAGGAAGTGAGACAGTTTTTGGTCTCCACCCAACGTTTTCAGTTCTTTCTCCCCAAATAATCTAGGAGCCCTCAGCTAAAAGTTTGTCTAATTGTTTCATGAAGGAATCTCATCTGTGATTTTCTTTTTCTTTTTTTTTTCCTTTCTTTCTTTCTTTTTTTTTTTTTTTTGAGTTGGAGTCTCACTCGGTCGCCCAGACTGGAGTGCAGTGGCCGCTCCCGGCCACCGCAGCCCCGCCTGCTGGGCTCCAGCGATCCTTCCCT
>NW_007253382.1:227765-231432 GCF_000164805.1 Carlito syrichta
CCGCCTCAGCCTTCCGAGTAGCCAGAATTACAGGCATGCGCTACCACGCCTGGCTGATTTTTTGATTTATTGTAGAGATGAGGTCTCGCTGCCCAGGTGGGTCTCAAACCCGCGGGCTCAGGCAATCCACTCACCTCAGCCTCCCAAAGGCGCGGGATTACAGGCTGAGCCACCTAGCCCGGCTCTTTCTTTCTTTTTTTAGTCAAATTCTCACTCTGTCACCCAGGCTGGAGAGTGCAGTGGCATGCTCACGGCCACCACAGCCTCGACCTGCTGGGCTTAGGAAATCCTTCCGCTTCGGGCTTCCAAGTAACTAGAACTATAGGTATATGCCATCATGCTCAGCTTTTTTTTGATTTATTGTAGAGATGAGGTGTCACAAAATTTCCCAGACTGGTCTCGAACCCCTGGGCTCAGGCAATCCTCTTGCCTCCTCCTCTCAAAGTGCTGGGAGTACAGGCATGAGCCACAGCGCCCATCTCACCTGTGATTTCCATAGCAATGGGTGATGTGGTGACTATAGTACATCCCAAAGCCTCCAGCCTAGTGATCAGCCCTACAGTTTAATCTGTGGTCATTCATTATATACAAGTATATCATGTTTACCTCTGGTCTGTCCATCAGTTCTGCCCCTTGCTGTCTACTCCTACTGCCCCTGGTCACCCTCTGCTATTTCTCACCTGCATTCTGACAGTACTGTAGCTCATTATTGATTATCTTGTTCCAGTCACTGCATGTTTGTAATCTAGCCTAACAGTTCTCAGAGCTAATCTTCTGAAAGATGTATCATGTCTTATCTTGCTACTACTTCTGATTCTTTGCCTCTTGTTTTGGACAGGATTCAGTCCAAGCTCCTTTACGTGGTATTTAGTGTCCTTCATAGACTGGCACTTGCTTGCTTTTCCAGGCTAACCATTTCTTAGTTGCATCTAGTCTCCTGCCAGACCAAACTAGTTGCCAGTCCCCTAAACATGTTGAATAATTTCACCCTTTTATAATTCTGTTCCTTCTTCCTAGACAGACTGCCTTTCATCAGTGTTTTAGGCTCGTACTCCTCCTTCAAAATCCAATTTAAAGCTGGGCATGGTGGCACATACCTGCAGTCCTGCTATTAAGGAGGCTGAGACAGGAGGATCACTTGAGCCCAGGAATTTGAGGCCAGCCTGGGCAACATACTCTTATTTCTTTAAAAAAAGACCCAGTTCAGATGTTTTCTGTGAAGCTTTCCTGATCCCATTCCCACTCTAATAAAATGGTTTCTTCTTCATTCCTACCACAATACTTCACTCATTATAGTTCTTGATATTTAGCATTGTAATTCCATATAATAAGTCTGTCTTTCTCATCTGTCATATTCTTATAGCAGGGTACTTGGTACATAATAGGCAGCCGAATGTGTATTAGGAAAAGGAATTACTTATTCCCATTAGTAGTGTAAGGATTCAGATAATTTAGATCTTAATCATAAGCTAAAACAGGAGGAGTGTGGCAAGGGGTTAGAAGAGTTTAGCAATCACCAGCTCTTTCCCCTATCTGTTCATGGCAGTCCTGTCACTTTGCACTTTCCTCCTTTACCTTGCAGGTGGTGAGGATCCAGGAAAGTCAAGCCATGTCATGTTAAAGAATGGCCATACCACCCCTATAGGGAGTACCAGATCTTCTAGTCCAGTCCAAGTAGAGGAAGAGCCTGTAAGAATAGCAAGTCTTTGGAAACCCATTCCAGAAGAGGAACCAAAGAAGCGCCTTGGTAAGAAACTAGATTTTCCCTTTTGGGAGTCATGCCCCAGTCATTCTTATTTACCTCAAGGGTTTGCAAAAAAACACAGAGAATTGAATTAAAATCTAGGAGGAATTACCTTTTCCTTTAGCAACTTTCTAGTGGCATTCCCTGCCACATTCTTGCATTCACAAAATACTTTAAGGATACCTGATCTCAAACCGGGCAAAGTGAGGACCAAAGGGAGGCCCAGACTTTATCTGTTCAATGACCACTTGTATACCTAATCCTGAATTGTACCCCACATATTTAAAATAAAATTTTAAAAATTAAAAAATTTAAAAATGCTTAAAGAAGGGAAGAGGATGTTAAATACTGGATACCTATAGGGTTTCTTCCTTTTTTTTTTTCATTCCTTGGTCCCCTGCTGCCAGTGTCATGAGTCGCTCCGCTGCGGACCAGAGCCCCCAGCCATAGGAGACCGCACCACACACCTGCCCCTGCCCTCCCCCATCTGCGCCGGATTTTTTCAAGCTACACATTCCTCTTCATCCACCCAAGGAATTTTGATGTGCCTCCCCCAGTAGCCTGGCTCTTGTGTAAAGAATCACTACTATAAAATAATCATCTCTTACACATTTCTTTCTTTCTTTTTTTTTTTTTTTTTTGAGTTGGAGTCTCACTCTGTCGCCCAGACTGGAGTGCAGTAGCCGCTCCCGGCCACCGCAGCCTCGACCTGCTGGGCTCTGGCGATCCTTCCGCCTCAGCCTTCCAAGTAGCTGGAACTACAGGCACACACTACCACACCCGGCTAATTTTTTATTTATTGTAGAGATGAGGTCTTGCCAAGTTGCCTGGGTGGGTCTCGAACCCGCAGGCTCAGGCAATCCACTCACCTCGGCCTCTCAAAGCGCTGGGATTACAGGCTGAGCCACTGAGCCCGGCCTACACATTTCTTAAGTATGTTGAGGTTGTGAAACTTGAGAACTATAAACTAATCTATAAATTAAATAATTGATGAAGTTGACTGTAAATCCATAGATGTATTAGCCTTTTCAGTCTCTCTTATTACTCTCTCTTCCCTTTTATATCACTTGTTATTATACAGGCTCAACCGGAAGTCAGCCTAATTCTGAAGCTGAGTCTGTTCCTGAGAATGTACCCAAACAGCCTTTATTTCCTCCCAAAAGACCCTTGTCCTCTTGTCACGAAGCAAGTGATGGGCAAGCAAAGGATGCCACTTCCCCTAGCAGCACAGCAAGGCCCATCTTCTCCACCTCCAGCACTGCAGTACCTGCTGCCACAAACTTAGCAAAGACTGTTAATTCCTCTGTGACTCCTTTCCCAGCACCCAGGACTCTGCCTGCTGCTCCTGCCAGCACTAACACTACTGCTACCCCTAGCCTCCCTTATACAGTCCCTGCCAAGCAGCCCCCTGTCCCTCCCCCTAAACCAGCTCACAGAAATAGCAATCCTGTCATTGGTAAGTATGTCTTTAGATTTCTGGTGTTTTTTGTTGATTTGGTTTTAGATGGTTATTTTATTGGATAACTGATACAGCATTGATTTGGACTTTGAGAGTTTTCCATATCTTGTCCCTTTGAATGTCCTTAATGTAAAAGCAAAGTCTTAGGTTGAGGGAAAATGTATATAGAAAGAAAATCTTGAAACTGAAGCAGTTGGCATAAATGGAAACATCACTAAAATTAGGTTTACGTTTGGGAGGATTTATATCTATGGTGTTTCCAAAACACTATATATAGTTGGGGAACTGGATATGTGAAGGCCATAACAGATTTTGACCTGCATGGAGTATCTATAGCACTTACTGAAAAAAATTAAAGTCATGCCATGCTTACAAAGGGCAAGGCAAACTTTTCAAGTGAAAAGTTTTTTTGTTTTTTTTTTTGTGAGTTGGAGTCTCACTCTGTCGCCCAGACTGGAGTGCAG
>NW_007253382.1:231830-233145 GCF_000164805.1 Carlito syrichta
CCTGTAATCCCAGCACTTTGGGAGGCTGAGGTGAGCGAATTGCCTGAGCCCGCGGGTTCGAGACCCACCTGGGCAACTTGACGAGACCTCATCTCTACAATACATCAAAAAATTAGCCAGGCGTGGTAGCGCACTCCTGTAGTTCCAGCTACTTGGAAGACTGAGGTAGAGGGATCACCAGAGCCCAGCAGGTCGAGGCTGTGGTGGCCGGGAGCGGCCACTGCACTCCAGTCTAAGTGACAGAGTGAGATTCCAACTCAAAAAAAAAAATAATCTACCAGTGCCTTCCATAAGTATAAATGTGTCTATACTTTCAGTCTTTCTGATGATTTTGTAGATGCCAGTGTAACTTGTGATTGATTCAGTGTCTGGCATAGGATCTTCATGGAAAGCTGCAAGATAAATTACTTAACTTCTTATGATAAAACCACATTTTGTAATGGGATACTTTTTTTTTTTTGAGTTGGAGTCTCATTCTGTCACCCAGGCTGGAGGGCAGCAGCACTCTCTGAGCCACCTCAACCTTGACCTGTCTGGGCTCAGGCTTCTGCCTCAGCCTTCCATGTAGCTGGAACTACAGGCATGTGCCACCATGCCCGGCTATGTAATGGGATACTTAAGAATGCTACTCTTATATTAAAATAAGTGGTGATAGAGAAAGCAGGGAAGGTAATCAGTAAATTTTTATGAATTTAATAATGATTTTACATTTATCTGAAGTTCTGTTTAGGTGTGTTTTCTTTTCTTTTTTTTTTTTTTTTGAGTTGGAGTCTCACTCTGTCGCCCAGACTGGAGTGCAGTGGCTGCTCTCAGCCACCACAGCCTCGACCTGCTGGGCTCCGGTGATCCTTCTGCCTCAGCCTTCCAAGTAGCCGGAATTACAGGCATGCGCTACCACACCCGGCTGATTTTTTGATTTATTGTAGAGATGAGGTCTCGCTGCCCAGGCGGGTCTAGAACCCGCAGGCTCAGGCAATCCACTCACCTCAGCCTCCCAAAGGCGCGGGATTACAGGCTGAGCCACCGGAGCCCGGCTAGGTGTGTTTTCTTTACATAACTTAAAGGAATTTTCAAGAAAGGTAGGGGAAGACTAGTGTCTCCAAGCTAATGAAAATGTAATTTTTCAGGAAAAATTATGCTCAGTACTGCCTAAAGTTCTTGTTAATGACTGAATGGATGATTTAAAAAGTATGCTCATTAAGTATCTGATATCACCAAGTTGGGTGGAGTGACTAGAACCTTGAAAAACAGGCTTAGCCGGGCTCAGTGGCTCAGCCTGTAATCCCACGCTTTGGGAGGCCGAGGTGAGTGAATT
>NW_007253382.1:233165-243141 GCF_000164805.1 Carlito syrichta
TGCTCTCCAGTCTGGGTGACAGAGTGAGACTCCAACTCAAAAAAAAAAAAGAAAGAAAGAAAGAAAAGAAAAACAGGCTTAGAATTATGAGTATGACAAGTTGGAGTAACTTGATAAAAACAGAATGAAGATTATTATTATCACCACTTTAGATGGATAATGTCATGTTGACTTATCTCTGAGGAACTTAAGGAGCTTTTACATACTTATTTTCAAAACCACCTTGTGCCACAGGAAATTGATTTTTATCTGTTATATAGATAGGGCAATTAGAACATGAAGACATTGTGACTCATTCAAGGTTGTGGTTAGTGAGAGATAAAAAATGAACATAGGCTTTTCAACTTTCTGGCTTAGACCTCTGTTTTGGTGTTCTCAACTGTTGTCTCACTGGTGTTCTCATGAGGCCCATCTAGAAGGCTTATTACAACAGATTGCTGAGTCCTACCCCTAGAGTTTCTGATTTTAGTAAAATTGGGATGGACTTGAGAATTTGCACTTCTAATAGGTTCCCAGATGATGCTGATGCTGCTGGTCCAGGGACCATACATTGAGAGCCACTGCTCTAGACCAGTGCCACTCCACCTTTTTCTGGTTAAGGCAGTATAAAATAATATGTGTACAATATCCTGGGCTAAACTGCAGCGGTCACTCTTAACCTGATGTAAATAGCCCAAAACAATAGGCCTTGTGACTGAGGAATATACATCAGTCCATGAGGGGTCTTTAGCAGGGGAAAAATAGGACAGTTTACAGAGCTTTTATTAAAATTCATTTCTTTCTTAAAATGATTACAATCATTTGGGTTTGTTTTTTTTTTGGTATTTTTTTTTGAGTTGGGAGTCTCACTCCGTCGCCCAGACTAGAGTGCAATGGCCGTTCCCAGCTTACCGCAGCCTCAAGTTGCTAGGCTTCAGCAATCCTTCCGCCTCAGCCGTCCAAGTAGCTAGCTAGAACTACAGGCGTGCGCTACCACACCTGGCTAATTTTTTGATTTATTGTAGAGATGAGGTCTCAACAAGTTGCCCAAGCAGGTCTCGAACTCGCAGGCTCAGGCAATCCACTCACCTCAGCCTCCCAAGGCACAGGATTACAGGCTGAGCCACCGAGCCCACTTGATTACAATCATAAATGGATTATTTGTCTGGGTGTGGTGGCTCATACCTGTAATCCCAACACTTTGGGATTAGAGGGTTGCTTGAGGCCAGGAGTTTGAGAACAACCTGGGCAACATAGTGAGACTGTTTCTATTTTTAAAATGAAAAAATTAGCTGGGTATGGTGGCATGCACCTGCAGTCACAGCTACTCAATAGGCTGAGGCAGGAGGATCACATGAGCCCAGGAGTTCGAGTTTGCAGTGAGCTATGATGGCGCCACTGTACTCCAGCCTGGACCACAAAGCAAGACCCTATCTATTAAAAAAACAAAAAATGGCTGGGCTCGGTGGCTCAGCCTGTAATCCCGTGCCTTTGGGAGGCTGAGGTGAGTGGATTGCCTGAGCCCGCGGGTTCGAGACCCGCCTGGGCAACTTGGCGAGACCTCATCTCTACAATAAACCAAAACATGAGTCGGGTGTGGTAGCGTGTGCATGTAGTTCCAGCTACTTGGAAGGCTGAGGCGGAAGAATTGCCTGAGCCCAGCAGGTCGAGGCTGCGGTGGCCAGGAGCGGCCACTGCACTCCAGTCTGGGCGACAGAGTGAGACTCCAACTCAAAAAAAAAACAACAAAAAAAAATGGCCAGACGCAATGGTTCACACTTGTAATTCCAGTACTTTTGGAGGCAGAGGCAGGAGTATACCATTTGCACTGTGATCAGCCTGGGCAACTTGGCAAGATCTTATCTCTACAATAAATAAAAAAATTAGCCGGGCATGGTGGCATATTCCTGTAGTTCCAGCTACTTAGGAGGCTGAGGTGGAAGGATCGCCTGACCCAGCAGGCTGAGGCTACAGTGGCCGTGAGCATGCCACTGCACTCTAGACTGGGTAACAGAGTGAGACTCCTATTAAAAAAAAATGTTTACTAAATATCAAGTCTTATTTTGAAATCTTTGAATCAGAGTCTCACTCTGTCGCCTGGGGGTCAGGCAATCCTCTTGCCTCTGCCTCCCAGTGCTAGGATTATAGACGTGAACCACTGCACCCAGTTGAAATCTTAAAACATACCAGCCTGGGAAACAAAGTGAGACCTTGTTGCTACAAAAAACAGAAAAATTAGCAAGTGTGGTGGCACAGATCTGTAGTCCCAGCTACTCGGGAGGCAGAGGTGACAACATTTTTTTTTAAACTGAAAAAAAAATGACAATCTGAGATTGGTCAAGAATTTTGTCTGGCGGTCAGGCTCAGTGACTCAGCCTATAATCCCAGCACTGTAGGAGGCCAAGGGAGTGGATTGCCTAAGCCCGTGGGTTCGAGACCAGCCTGGGCAACTTGGCGAGACCTTTTCTCTACAGTAAGTCAAAAATTAGCCAGGTGTGGTGGCACGCACCTGTGGTTCCAGCTACTTGGAAGGCTGAGGTAGAAGGATCGCTGGAGCCCACCAGGTCGATGCTGGAGTGGGTGGCCATGAGTATGCCACTGCACTCCAGCCTGGGCAACAGAGTAAGACTCCAACTGAAAAAAAAAAAAAATTTACTTATGATCAGCGAAGTTAAAACATCATAAGATTAGCTGGCCTTTTACTTTGAATGTCTCCACTGGAATGGGATTTAGGACAAGTAAAATTCTGTTTTAGAGAAGCCTGTGGAACCTTTTGTGAACACTGGGAACAAAATGAGGGGTTTGGGTAGAAGGTTAGAGGTGGGTGATCAAGAGAACTATGCTTTAATTATTTTGTAAGGTTAGCTTCTGTGTGATGTAATTATCCACTTCTTGCAGGTCATTTGGAGTTCTCCAGTAGGACTCTGCTGAATCATCACCTTTGCTGAGTCATTGCAGGCTTTAGGGAAACAATAGGGATATACACTGTCATGCTACGGAATGAGGGCTTCTCATGTGCCAGGCACTGTGCTCAGCCCTATTGGTATGCTAATGGAGGCAAGGGTTGCTCTTCCATCAAGTAACCCAAGATGTGGTAGGAGTGGACATGGAAGGTGAAGTACAAAGGGACTTTAAGAGCTGTGCATACTAGTAAAGTCAGGGACAATAGATTCCAAACCATAGAGCCAAATAGTTGGAGACCTGGATACTAGCAGACACCATGACAGTTTGTAATATGACCATGAGTAAATCCTCTAACTTCTGTGGCCTCAGTTTTTCTTCTGAAAGATAGTAAATATCAAGATGTCTTTTTTTTTTTTTTTTGATCCTGGGTCTCACTGTCACCTAGGCTGTAGGCAGTGGTACAGTCACAGCTCTGGCAGGCTCAACCTCCTGGGCTCAGGTGATCCTTCCACCTCAGCCTTTTGAGTAGCTGGGACTACAGGCACACACTACCAATGCCCAGCTAATTTTTTTTTTTGTGGCGACAAGGTCTCACTATGTTGCCCAGGCCAGTCTCAAACTCCTGAGCTCAAGCAGTCCTACCTCGTTCTCACTAAGTGCAGGGATTACAGGCATGAACCACCATGCCTAGACAAGGTGTCATTATTGATAGTTTTATAATACAGAGCTAAAATATTTAGGTATCATTATATATCAGGATATGGTAATAATACCCACTAGTGTTTATTTTTGTTAATGTTATAAGAATGTTTAAAGTTTTTAATGGTGTATTGTTACACAAAAGAACTTATCAGCTTTTTTCTGTCATATTAACTTTACACCAAGATCAAGTTATAAAAAGTTGTCACAGCTGGGCGCAGTGGCTCAAGCCTGTAATCCCAGCACTTTGGAAGGCAGAGGTGAGAGGATTGCCTGAGCTCAGGGGTTTGAGGCCAGCCTGAGCAATATGTCAAGACTTCGTCTCTACAATAAATCAAAAAATTAGCTGGATGTGGTGGTACATGCCTGTGGTTCCAACTACTTGGAAGGCTGAGGCAAAAGGATCACCTGAGCCCAGCAGGTAGAGGCTATGGTGGCTGTGAGCTTGCCACTGCAATCTAGCCTGGGTGACAGAGTGAGACTCCAACTCAAAGAAAAAAAAAAGTTGTCCTAGCAACGAAGTAAGCTACTTTTCAGAGTCTTCCTATAGCTCTATACATTTATTAGGCCTTCTTTATGAATAAATATAAATTTTGTTTCAGGATAAGATATGTAGGGAATGGCAAAGCCATGAAATTATGTAATTTGCTTGAAAGATTAAAACTGAGCTCAATTCTAATTCTAGGCCTGGACTGGTCCTTCAAAACATTGTAAAGTCATGTTAAATTGAGGTGTTGCTCTGTCTTTTCCAGCTGAACTGTCTCAAGCAATAAACAGTGGTACATTGTTATCAAAACCATCCCCACCCTTACCACCTAAGAGAGGCATTCCATCAACGTTGGTACCCACCCCAGAGTCTGCTGCTGCTCTCACCACAAAAACATCAGGTGACCAAAGAGAGAAGAACATGTGCTCTGTGTGCTCTGAACCACCACCGATGATCCCACCTCCCTCTCCATCCCCTCCACTGCCTACTCATATACCTCCAGACCCTCCCCGTTCCCCTCAATTCCCTGCTAAGACTTTTCAAGTTGTTCCAGAAGTTGAATTCCCACCATCCTTAGATCTACCCCAAGAGGTTCCCCATCAGGAAGATCAGAAAAAGGAAGCCCCCAAGAGGATATTGGACCAGAGTTTTGGGGAGCCCCATGTACCCTCTAGGCTACCTCCACTCCCATTGCATATTCGAATCCAGCAGGCCCTGACCAGCCCACTTCCCATGACTCCTCCCTTGGAGGGCTCTCACAGAGCTCATTCATTGCTCTTCGAGAACAGTGACAACTTTTCTGAGGATATCAGTACCCTGGGTCGGACCAGGTCACTTCCTGTCACTATTGAAATGCTGAAAGTGTAAGTGCCTCTTATTTCTTCTTTTCTCTACATAGTCCTGTTGAAAAAAATTACTTATAAAAAGAAAATGTGAGTAAATTTAAAGTACAAAGGATACTCTGCCAAAAGGATAAGTTCTAGAATTTAGAACTCTTTTTCTTTCTTTCTTCCTTTCTTCCCTTCTTCCCTTCATCCTTTCTTTTTTTTTTTTTTTTTTTTGTTATGTGTATTAGCCCCTACTAGTTTCTATAACTTTTTTTTCATGGAGAGTTCCATGATACACAAAAATTACAAACTTGTGTACTTGAAAATTAAAACTATTAGTTTTATATGATACAGGGAAGTTGATATATAGCATGGTTCTTAAGAGCATTTGCCTTGGAATAAAATAACTCTGGTTTCAAATTTTAGCACTACCTAGTAGTAGAGTAGTTACTTAGCTAGTAGTAGTGTAAGTTGCTTAACCTTTCTGCTCTTTCGTATCTCATCTGTAAATGGGAATAATATCTACTCTGTAGGCTTGTTAGAATGAAATTAGACAAATTTTGGAAAGCAACAATGCCTAATATGTAGTAGAGCTAGGATCTGAACCCAGAGCTACATAGGTTAATAGCTGCTAAAAAGTTGATTACTAAGAGTACTAAAGGGAGGGAGTGAATTATAAGCTATTAAATTCATGGATTTTTTTCAAAGTTATTTCAGTCCTTTGTCTTAAAACACAGTTATCCTCTTTGTTTCTGAAAAGAAAATGTAATTATGTTAATTTGTTAGTCCAGACGATGAAGAAGAGGAGCAAACCTGTCCATCTACATTCAGTGAAGATGTGATATCTACCTCAGTCATTCCTAAACTACCACAGTGTCTGCAGGAGGAAGAAGAAGAGAAGGAAAGCGATTCTGATTCAGAGGGTCCCATCCAGTACCGAGATGAAGAAGATGAAGATGAAAGCCATCACAGTAAGAAAGGGAGGGAGAAGCAAAAGAGAAAATGCATTTACAGATAAAGCTACTTGCTGATCTTAGCAATTATAAGATGAGTGGAAACAACAGGCATCCTCTCCTCTTGATTCAGCTGGGTAGCTGATGTAGGACTCCACTGTGCAGGACTCTTTGCCCCTTCTGTCATCCGCTGTTTTTCTTTTTGTTGTTTTTGTTGCTTTTCGGTTTGTTTGGGTTTTTTTGGGGGTTTTTTTTTTGGTTTTTTGAGTTGGAGTCTCACTCTATCGCTCAGACTGGAGTGCAGTGGCCGTTCGTGGCCACCACAGCCTCAACCTGCTAGGCTCCAGCAATCCTTCCGCCTCAGCCTTCCGAGTAGCCGGAACTACAGGTAGCCGGAACTTTCATGTGCTACCACGCCCAGCTAATTTTTGATTTATTGTAGAGATGAGGTCTCACCAAGTTGCCCAGGCGGGTCTCGAACCTGCGGGCTCAGGCAATCCTCTCACCTCCATCTCCCATGTGTGAGCCACCGCACCTAGCTTTTAGTTTTTATATATATATAACAGTTGTACATATTTATGGGGGGTACATGTGATATTTTGATAAAAGCATACAGTGTATAATGGTCAAAGCTGGGGAATTGGGATAGCCATCACATCAAACATGTATTTGTATTGGGAACATTTCAAATCTACTCTTGAATTCCTGGCCTCAAGCAATCCTCCCACCTTGCTCTCACAAAGTGCTGGGATTACAGGCGTGAAACACCCTGCCTGGCCAGATCTACTCTCCTAATTATTTTAAAACATACAATAAATTACTAACTACAGTCACTCTATTGTTTTGCCAAATACAAGATCTTATTCCTTCTATCTAACTGTATTTTTGTACCCATTAACCAACCTCTTTATCCCTCCTCCCCTCAACCCTTCTCAACCTCTGGTAACCACCATTCTGTTCTCTACCTCCATGAGATCAATTTTTTTTTAAGCTCTCACATATGAGTGAGAACATATAACATTTGTCTTTCTGTACCTGGCTTTTTCACTTAACATAATGTCTTCCAGTTTCATCCATGTTGTTGCAAATAACAAGTTTTATTATTTTTTATGGTGGAATAATGTTGTGTTGTGTATATATACCACTTTTTCTTTATCCATTCATCTGTTGAAAGACATTTAGGCTGATTCCATGTCTTGGTTTATAGTAAATAGTACTATGACAAACTGGGGAGTGTAGATATCTCTTTCATGTGCTGATTTCCTTTCTTTGTGATATAAACTCAACAATGTGGTTGTAGTAGATATTTTTTTAGAATTTTGTTTGTTTGTTTGTTTGTCTTTAAGTCAGAGTCTCACTCTGTTACCCAAGATCTAGTGCAGTGACACGATCATGGCCACTGCAGCCTTGACCTGCTGGGCTCAGGCAATCCTTCCAACTTAGCATTCCAAGTAGAAGGACAGGTGCACACTACCATGCCCGGCTAATTTTTTTATTTATTGTAGAGACAAGGTCTTGCCAAGTTGCCCAAGCTGGTCTTGAACCCCTGGGCTCAGGCAGTCTTCTTGCCTCTACCTCCCAGAGTGCTGGGATTATAAGTATGAGCCACTGTGCCTGACGAGTTTTTTAAATAACCTTCATACTTTTTTTATAGTGGCTATAACTCATTCCAGGTTTTTGTTTCTGATTTTAAAGCTACCCACTTTAATGATATTAAAGAGTACAGAGTAGAGGAAAGCTGGCACGTGGGCTAAATTGAAAAGACAGAAGTGATGCTTTCCTTTAATCTGATGAACTTGTCATAGGACAGAGAAAAATAACCCATGTTTATGCTCACAAATCTTTGTGAATAATGGAATCTTGGTTTTTAAAAGTGGAAAAGCAAGGCCGGGCGTGATGCCTCACGCCTATAATTCCAGCACTTTGGGAGGCCAAAGTGAGAGGATTGCCTAAGCCCACGAGTTCGAGACCCGCCTGGGCAACTTGGCGAGACCTCATCTCTACAATAAATCAAAAAATTAGCTGGGCATAGTGGAACATGCCTATAGTTCCAGCTACTTGGAAGGCTGAGGTAGAAGGATCACCTGAGCCAGCAGGTCGAGGCTGCGGTGGCCACGAGTATGTCACTGCACTTCAGCCCGAGTGAGAGTGAGACTCTGACTCAAAAAAAAAAACAAAGTGGAAAAGCAACTTTAAAAACAGACTATGAGGTGTGTTAGTGTGAAAACCATTATGTTTTAATTCAGAAGGTGATCCTGTGCTTAGATCCTCTCTTTTCTAGCAACTCTTCCTAAAGAGAAAAATATAGAGATCTGAGAAGAGGAAAGGTATCTTTTTTCCATCCAGCTAAAAAGATTTTTAGATTTCTTCAACTTTACCTTCACTTCAATGTTTGGCTGGATCATTTGAGGTCAAGTGGGAGACTGGGAGTTAAATTACATGAGGGGGATCTCCCCACAAAAAAAACCAGAATTTATTTATTAAAAATTGTGTATTTATTCTTACATATTTAAACTTTAGTTATCTTCAAAGTATTTGCCATTTGATGCAATACACCTATCAAGACACTTTTTCCACTGCTCAAAAGGGTTTTTGGACTTGTCAATTTTAATGCCTTTTAGTGCTTCTGCTGTTTTGTGTTTCACCTCTTCCACATTGGCAAAACATTTCCCTATAAGTACTTTTCTTGTCCGGGGAAACAAAAAAAAAGTCACTCATGGCAAGATCCAGTGAATAGGGAGGGGTGGGCATGAAGCTTCTGCCATTTGGGGTTAAAAACTGAACACTCAGAACAGTGTGGGCAGATGTGCTCGTAAATCACCCATCCTAAAATGGGCAAACAGTTTGAAGGAACCTCCAAAAAAAAATCACTGAAGCCAAACGCAGCCTCTTTCAACAACACTAGCTGGTACACTAATGCCGATGGGTTCCTAGAACATTTACATAGCAGGGGAAGCCTGTACTATAAGGGGCCCACCCTCCAAAAGATAATTCCATTTTTGGGGGCATCCCCTCTTGTTTTTGTTCAGACTCTTGGCTAGCTCCAGGTGAGTTTGAGTCTTTGGCTTCAAGTTTCTACATGTTTTTCTTCTCCTTGTGCAAAGGTGCTCTGGCCAACAAAGTGAAGAGGAAAGACACACTGGCAATGAAGTTGAACCACAGACCCAGTGAACCAGAATTGAACCTGAATTCTTGGCCTCGTAAAAGCAAGGAAGAGTGGAATGAAATACGGCACCAGATTGGGAACACACTGATCCGGTAGACCTTTGCTTAGATTAACTTGATTTAATTTTATTATGCTGGTATGTGTGTTATATTAGATGGTTACTCTGTGGTGGAGTGTTCATTTACTTTTTTTTTATTTTTTGAGTTGGAATCTCACTCTGGAGAACAGTGGCACACTCCCAGCCACCGCAGCCTCCACCTGCTAGGTTCAGGCAATCCTTCTGCCTCAGCCTTTCAAGTAGCTGGAACTACAGGCATGTACCCCCATGCCCGGCTAATTTTTTGATTTATTGTAGAGATGAGGTATCACTAGTTGCCCAGGCTGCTCTTGAACCCCTGGGCTCAAGCAATCCTCTCACCTTAGCCTCCCAAAGTGCTGAGATTATAGGTGTGAGCCACCGTGCCTGGCTCCTTTACCTTTTTAAAATATATATTGGACACAATTGGATATCTTCTTAAGAATTTGAAAATTAAGAAACTAGATGACTCTGAGAGTTTTAAATCATGAGATAGACATACGGTTTCAAAAGTTTCTAGAAAAGTCAGAATGGTTCCCAGGACAGCAAGACTCCCGTCACTTTTTTTTTTTTTTTTTTTGAGTCAGAGTCTCATTCTGTTGCTCACAGCCACCACAGCCTCGACCTTCTTGGTTCAGATGATCCTTCCACCTCAGCCTTCCAAGTAGCTGGAAGTAGTTCAAGCAGGTCAAGGCTGCAGTGGCTGTGAACATGCCATTGCACTCCAGCCTGGGCAATAGAGTGAGGGACTCCAACTCGTAAACAAACAAACAAATAAAAGTAACAAGAAAGCCGGGCTCGGTGGCTCAGCCTGTAATCCCGTGGCTTTGGGAGGCTGAGGTGAGTGGATTGCCTGAACCTGCGGGTTCGAGACCCGCCTAGGCA
>NW_007253382.1:243161-246536 GCF_000164805.1 Carlito syrichta
CACTGCACTCCAGTCTGGGCAACAGAGTGAGACTCCAACTCAAAAAAAAAGAAAAAGTAATGGGAGCAGGACGTGGTTGCTTGCACTATAATTCCAGCACTTTGGAAAGAGGAGGCAAGAGGATTGCCTAAGCCCAGGGGTTTGAGACCAGTCTGGGCAACTGGGCGAGACCTCGTCTCTACAATAAATAAAAAATTAGCTGGGTGTGGTAGCGTGTGCCTGTAGTTTCAGCTACTTGAAAGGCTGAAGCGTGAGGATCGCTGGAGCTCAGCAGGTCGAGCCTGCGGTGGCCAGTGCACTCCAGTCTGGGCAATGGAGTGAGACTACAACTCAAAAGAAAAAAGAAAAAGAAAACTGAATATTGCAGGTTCTCACTTATAAGTGGAAGCTAAACGTTGAATACATATAGTCATAAGTATGGGAATAACAGACATTTTCCTAAAGTTGGAAAGGAAAGAGAGGGGTAAAGGTTGAAAAACCACCCAGGGAGTATCATGCTCACCACCTGGGTGACAGGCCCAATAGAAGCCCAGATGTCACCGTCATGCAATATACCTTGTACCTGCACATGTACCCCTTTAATCAAAAGTAAAACAATATAGCCGGGCTTGGTAGCTCAGCCTGTAATCCCAGCGCTTTGGGAGGCCGAGGTGAGTGGATTGCCTGAGCCTGCAGGTTCGAGACCCGCCTGGGCAACTTGGCGAGACCTCATATCTAAAATAAATCAAAAATTAGCCGGGCGTAGTAGTGCGCGCCTGTAGTTCCAGCTACTTGGAAGGCTGAGGCAGAAGGATCGCCGGAGCCCAGCAGGTTGAGGCTGCAGTGGCTGGGAGCGACCACTGCACTCCAGTCTGAGTGACAGAGTGAGACTCCAACTCAAAAAAAAAAAAAATTGAACAATGTAATAATAATAATACAAAATTTACACATATGTTGAAATAGCTTCATTTCTACTACCACCCCCTCCACACACACAAACACAAAAAAAAAAATCAGGGAAAGGGAAATAGAGGCCACCTTGGGCAACAGTGTGAGACTCCAACTCAAAAAACAAAAAAAGGATTGTTCAGATGCAGTAGCTCATGCATGTAATCCCAGCACTTTGAGAAGCCAGGCAGGAGAATTACTTGAGCCCAGGAGTTCATGACCAACCTAAGCAACATAGTGAGACCTAATCCCTACAAAAAAAACCAAAAAAATTAGCCAGGCATGGTGGTGCTCACCTGTAGTCCTGGCTACTTGGGAGGCTGACGCAGAAGGATCGCTTGAGCCCAGGAGGTTAAGTCTGCAGTGAGCTGGGATCAAACCACTGTACTCTGGTCTGGGTGACAGTGAGACCCTGTCTTGGAAAAGGAAAAAAAAAAATCAAAGAGTAAATAGTTTAAGATTTGCCAGCCACATACAGTCTCTCTCTCTCTCTTTTTTTAAACAACCTTAAAAAATATAAAAACTGGCTGGGTACAGTGGCACATACCTGTAGTCCCAGTTACCTGGGAAGCTGAGGCAGAAGGATAGCTTGAGCCTAGGAGTTTGAGGTTGTTGTGAGCCATAGTCATGCCACTTCACTCATCTGGGCAACAGAGAGGATCTCCAACTCAAAAAAAAACATGTAAAACCATGGTCAGGTGTGGTCCCTCACACCTGTAATCTTAGAGCTTTGGAAGATGAGGATTTGGGAGGATTGCTTGGTGCCAGGAATTTAAGACCATCCTAGACAGCATAGCGAGACTCTGTCACTACAAAAAAAAATAAAGTTAGCTGGGCATGGTGGTGTGTACTTGTGGTACCAGCTGCTTGGAGGCTGAAGTAGGATGACCACTTGAGCCTAGGAGTTTGAGGTTACACTGAGCTCTGGTCACCTCATTGCACTCCAGCCTGGATGACAGAGTGAGACCCTGGCTTAAAAAAAGATAAGAACATTTCTTTGCTTTAAGTCTCTACAAAAGCAGATCTCAGATTGGATTTGGCCTATGGATGCTATATGTAATCATATTCTTTTCTTTTTTTTTTATATTAATTTTTTTCTCACCCCAAGTGTGATTTAATTGGTCTGAGGTGAGGCAAGGCATTGGGGGCTTTAAAGAGCTTCCAGCTGATTCTAATGAGAAAGCTGGGAACCATCGATGCAGAGGTCAGATTAATGAGCAGTTAGAATAGAATGTAAAAGTGCTAAGAAAGAGGTATTACAAGGGACGCTGTAGAGGGCCCTGCCTCAGCCTGGGTGGAGGAGGGAGGTCAGGGAGTCTTCCTTGGGAGGTGACCTCTAGGCTGTTTTAGAGGATAAGTAGACAGCTATGCGGATATGAGAGCGATCTGGCTGCGACATCTGTCACCCCATTGATCGCCAGGGTTGATTCGGCTGATCTGGCTGGCTAGGCGGGTGTCCCCTTCCTCCCTCACCGCTCCATGTGCGTCCCTCCCGAAGTTGCACGCTCGGTCGAAGAGGACGACCATCCCCGCTAGAGGAGGACCGTTATTCGGTCAAGGGTATACAAGTAGCTGCGCTCCCCTGCTAGAACCTCCAAACAAGCTCTCAAGTAGACAGTTATGCCAAATAAACCAGGAAGACATACAGAGACAAAGAGAGAGGGAGAGAGGAAAAAGGTGGGAGGGAAGGAGATGGGTTGAAAATCATGATTACCTAATTCTAAACCTAGCGTCGTTAGAATATTAGAGTGCAGAGACTCTGAGTGGTGAGACAAGTAGCTGGAGAGGTGAGCAGGGGCAAAAGCACATGGAAACTTGTGAAATCTGAGTCTGAAGGCAATAGGAAGCCATTGAGGAATTGTGAGGCGTGACAGAACAGGTGAGATTTGAGCCTCGGAGCCATCTCGGGCAGTCATGTGGATGGACTGCCTGAAGTTCAAGATCAGCCTGGGTAAAAGAATTTGACCTCAATCTCTGAGGGTCATATAGCTATTGAATCAAGACTGCAGTTCCATATTCTTTTCTTTTTTTGATTTGGGGTCTCACTCTGTCCTCCATGGCTCAATCATGGCTTACCACAGCCTTGACCTCCTGAGATCAGGCAATCCTTCCACCTTAGCCTCCTGAGTACCTAGGACTACAGGCACATATCACCACATCCAGCTAGTTTTTCTATTTTTTTGTAGAGACGAGGTCTCACTGTATTGCTTAGGCTGGTCTCGAACTCCTGGATTCAAGCAATCCTCCTACCTCCACTTCCCAAAGTATTGGGATTAAAAGCGTGAACCATCATACCCAGCCAGGAATCTGTGTTTTAAACAGTCTCTAATGCTCCTGAAGAGGTAAATTTGCTTGGGAGCCACCACTTCAGTCCAAACCTTCACTTTACAGATCAGAAAACTCAGGGTCTAATTGAGTTTTTTTGTGGTGATAGCTTTTTTTTTTTTT
>NW_007253382.1:246696-247151 GCF_000164805.1 Carlito syrichta
GCGGGCTCAGGCAATCCACTCACCTCAACCTCCCAAGGCGCAGGATTACAGGCTGAGCCACCGAGCCTGGCGAAACTGATATATTTCATGTGTTTAATTGATTGTTTATAATTTCACATTGAAAGTGCTAACACGGATATTGTATTATAAAAAAAGAACTATATATGCAAATAGGAAACCAGGACTCTAGTTTTGGCTCTATATCAATAAAAGCTATCACCACAAGCCGGGCTCGGTGGCTCAGCCTGTAATCCCACGCCTTTGGGATGCTGAGGTGAGTGGACTGCCTGAACCCGCAGGTTTGAGACCCGCCTGGGCAGGCGAGACCTCATCTCTACAATAAATCAAAAAATTAGCCCGGCATGGTAGCACGCACCTGTAGTTCCAGTTACTCAGAAGGCTGAGGTGGAAGGATCGCCGGAGCCCAGCAGGTGGAGGCTGTGGTGGCCGGGAGT
>NW_007253382.1:247300-265260 GCF_000164805.1 Carlito syrichta
CACCTGTAATCCCAGCACTTTGGGAGGCCAAGGCAGTAGGATCACTTGAGCCCAGGAGTTTGAGACCAGCCTAGGCAACATAGCAAGACTGTATCTCAACAAAAAAAAAAAATCAGAAAAATTCATCAGGCTTGGTAGCACACCTGTAGTCCTAACTACTCAGGCGGCTGAGGCAGAAGTATCACCTGAGCCCAAGAGGTCACGGCTGTGGTGATCCGTGATTGTGCCACTGCACTCCAGCCTAGGCAACAGAGTGAGATTCTGACTCAAAATTTTTTTTAAATGAACTATGGCCGAAAAATATTTATGAACAAGACTAAGAAGTTTAACATGAGGCTGTTTCCGCCTGATCTTCCTTTTTGAGAGTGGACTATTCTTTGCTTAATAAAGCTACTTGCAGCCGGGCTCGGTGGCTCAGCCTGTAATCCCGCGCCTTTGGGAGGCTGAGGTGAGTGGATTGCCTGAGCCCGCGGGTTCGAGACCTGCCCAGGCAGGTGAGACCTCATCTCTACAATAAATCAAAAAATTAGCCGGGCGTGGTAGCACGCGCCTGTAATTCCGGCTACTCGGAAGGCTGAGGCGGAAGGATGGCCGGAGCCCGGCAGGTCGAGGCTGCGGCAGCTGGGAGTGGCCACTGCACTCCAGTCTGGGCGACAGAGTGAGACTCCAACTCAAATAAATAAATAAATAAATAAATAAAGCAAGCTACTTGCTTGATTTGTTAAAAAAAAAAAAAAAAAGAGAGAGAGAAATTTAACATAAACATTATCCTTATTTATCTCCTTTTCAGGCGACTGAGCCAAAGACCAACACCAGAAGAACTAGAACAACGAAATATATTACAGCGTGAGTCCTGCTATGGAAATAAAGTTGTATAGATTTTGTTTATATGTTTCTGATTTTAATATACATAATGGAAAAGACACTTTTGCTGCAAAGGCTAAGGAGAGAGTGTTCCAGCCAGGAAGGACTATTCATTTTTCCCCTTAAGGAAGAGCTCCCCCAAGCTTCCTGTGGCAGAGACCATTATGGTATTGTTTAAGTGTACTGTGGTACTCCAGAACTTTGTTGTAATGTTCTCACAGTATCCTAGGACTCCCTAAGCATTTTGAAGGATTTGTCAGTATGTGGGGGATGTGCCCAACTTTTCTCTGTCTTTAAGGAGCTAAGGTAGTAGCTATGCATGCGAGGAAACCTTCCTGTTCCTAGCAGAATGTTAGGATAGAGCCCTAAACCAAGTCCTTTGCTTCCACTTGCTTTCATCCCTTAACACTGTCTTACCTCTGTAGTCACCAAATAGAACCATGTATTTAATTTGCTGTCTGTGTGTATAGTTAACTCTCTAAATCAATGTTCTAATCTAGTACAGATTTGATTCGTTTTTCCAGATTATAGAGTGAAATTTGGCTTTAAAAACCTCTTTACTCCTGGGTGACAAAAGGACTAAGGGAAAAAAGAAAACCTCACTGGAGAGGTTTAGGCTTCCCTGGGGTTATTTGTGGGCATGTGCCATCTGATCAATCCATTCCATTCTCTTGGCACTATTTTGGTATATACAATTTAACTACGTAGTAAATTTTAAAATGTGGGAGCCTTTATAGACATATCACACAAAATGGTGTGATCTCCATCTTAGCAGTCACTCTTGAGCAAAAATTTGCAAATTTTTTCTCCAAGTACATATAGTAAATATTATTGGCTTTGCAGGACAAAAAGCAAATGGACAACTATTATGTAGGTACTTAAAAACCCATTTTAAAATGTAAAGACCATTCTTAGCTCTTGTACAGTAAAAATACAGGCAGCTGGCCAGATTTGTTATCATAGTTTGCTGACCTTGCTCTTAAGTTTTTTACTATGCCAGTAGACAAAAAAATCATCTTGATTAGTTATCCCCAAAGTTAGTATTTTTTTTTTTTGGCTCAAGCTCAGAGAGAACAAAGTTAGTATTATAATTTGGACCTATAAAAAATATCTGTGGTATAATTATTTAAAAGTTTGATATTCACATTGCCATTTGAAGTAATATTATTTGTTCTTGACTGTTCATTGTAGCTAAAAATGAGGCTGATCGTCAGGCAGAAAAACGAGAGATTAAACGTCGGCTCACTAGAAAGGTACTGTTGCTCTTGACTTTGGTTGACTATATATGTCTTATGTTTGGATGACCTATTTGGAAAGAAATGAATCTGATTTTAGGTATCATAGATTGCTATGAAAATGTAATACATGATGCAAATATAGAAAACAACATTATCAAGAGCTCTTTTTTCTTTCTTTCTTTTTTTCTTTTTGAGTCGTAGTCTCACTCCATTGCCCAACTGGAGTGCAGTGGCACACTCACAGCCACCCCAGCATCGACCTGCTGAACTAAGGCGATCCTTCTGCCTCAACCTTTCAAGTAGCCGGAACTACAGGTGCACACTACCATGCCCATCTAATTTTTTGATTTATTGTAGAGACAAGGTCTAACCAAGTTGCCCAGGCTGGTCTCAAACCTACGGTCTCAGACAATCCTTGGCCTCCCAAAGTGCTGGGATTACAGACTGAGCCACTGAGCCTGTCCTCTCTTTTTTTATTTTGAGTCGGAGTCTCACTCTGTCACCCAGGCTGGAATGCAGTGTCACACTCATGACCACCGCAGCCTTGACCTGCTGGGCTCAGGTGATCCTTCTGCCTCAACTTCCAAGTAGCTGAAACTACAGGCATGTGCCGCCATACCCGACTAATTTTTTTATTTATTGTAGAGATGAGGTCTCACCAAGTTGCCCAGGCTGGTCTCAAACCTGTGGGCTCAGGCAGTCCTCTCACCTCGGCTTCCCAAAGTGCTGGAATCATAGGCATGAGCCACAGCGCCCAGCCTCTTTTATTGAGTAGGAGTCTCACTCTGTCATCCAGGCTGGAGGACAGTGACATGCACATGGCTACCCCAGCCTCAACCTGCTGGGCTCAGTCAATCCTTTCACCTCAGCCTTCCAAGTAGCTGAAACTACAGGTACGTGCCACCATGCCCAGCTAATTTTTTGATTTATTATAGAGATGGGGTCTCACCAAGTTGCCCAGGCTGGTCTTGAACCCCGGGGTTCAGGTAATCCTCTCACCTCAGCCACCCAAAGTGCTGGGATTATAGGCGTAAGCCACCACCCAGCCAAAATTATTAATATTTTTTAAAAACCTAGTACAAGAAGGTATTCATTAAATGTGTTACTGAATAAATTTTGACCTTTTATAAGCCAGGCGCAGTGGCTAATGCCTGTAATCCCAGCACTTTGAGAGACAGAAGCAAGAGGATTGCCTGAGCCCACAAGTTTGAGACCAGCCTGGGCAACTTGGCAAAACCTTGTCTCTAATTTTTGTCAAAAAGTTAGCTGGGGGTGGTGGCGTGCACCTGTTGTGCACCTGTTGTGTTCCAGTAATTCAGGAGGCTGAGGTGGAAGGATCATCTGAGCTTAGCAGGTTGAGGCTGTGGTGGCTGTGAGCATGACACTGCATTCCAGGTTGGGTGACAGAGTGAGACTCTGACTCAAAAAAAAAAAACGCTAGGTGCAGTGATTCACACCTATAATCCCAGCACTTTGAGAGGCAGAGGCAGGAGGATTGCCTGAGCCCAGGGATTCGAGGCCAGCCTGAGCAACTTGATGAGATCTAGTCTCTACAATTAATCGAAAAATTAGCCAGGCATGGTGGCGCATGCCTGTAGTTCCAGCTACTTGGAAGAATTGCCTGAGCCCAGTAGGTAGAGGCTACGGTGAATGTGAGCGTGCCACTGCGGTGAACATGAGTGTGCCACTGCACTCCAACCTGGGTGACAGAGTGAGACTCCAACTCATAAAAAAAAACCGTGATTTTTCTCCTTGGTCTCATATGAATTAGAATAGAATCTTAACTACACCTGTGTTCGCTTTTAAGCCCTGGAGTTAATCCCTTTCCCCCTTCCTTCCCCCTACCATAAGTTTGCAATTGCTTCCTATAGATTCTGATTTGGTCTGAATTCTCTAGATATTTCTTAAAAGTTATAAGAATCCAAGTGGGCACATTGGCTCATGTCTATAATCCCATCACTTTGGGAGACAAAGGCGAGAAGACTGCCTGAGCTTAGGGGTTCGAGACCAGCCTGAGCAACATGGCGAGACCTCATCTCTACAGTAAATCAAAAAATCAGCCAGGCATGGTGGCACATGCCTATAGTTCCAGCTACTTGGAAGACTGAGGCAGAAAGATCACCTAAGCCCAGCAGGTTGAGGCTGTGGTGACCACAAGCATGCCACTGCACTCCAACCTGAGCGACAGAGTGAGACTCCAACTCAAAAAAAAAAAAAAAACGTTATAAGAATCCCCAGGAGTGCAAGGCATCAGATACTTTTTTTCCTGATTTATCCCACTTCTTTTTCCCTAGGAACAGAGGAACTATCCTTGATAGTTAGTATTCATGGCTGGATTTAATGCTTCAGATTGAGCAGGTTGCCTGATTATGCAACCTTAAGTCATAATTTGTTACAGAATCAGCTATCTTGGGCATAATTCATGTTAAAAGAAAATTCATAAGAGCCTTGCTACCTAAAATGTGGTCCATGGACCAGAAGCATTGGCATCACCTGGTAATTGGCAAGAGATGTTTAATCTCAGGCTCTAAGACCTGTTTATTCAGAATCTCCATTGTAATCAGATCTCCAGATAATCGATATGCATATTAAAGTTGGAAACGCAGTAGATTATAGAAGTGCTTTCTATCACACCTGTGCATTGAAGTGCTTAAAAAAATTTTTTTAAGAACTCCTGGTCCTGGGTAGAGTGGCTTATGCCTACAATCCCAGCACTTTAGGAGGCCAAGGCAAGAGAATTCCTTGACCCTAGGAGTTCAAAATCAGCATAGGCAACATAGTAAAACCTCATCTCTATTTTTAAAAAAATTTTTGGGGGGCTGGGCATAATGGCTCATGCCTGTAATCCCAGCACTTTGGGAGGCCGAGGTGAGAGGATTGCCTGAGCCCATGAGTTCGAGACCAGCCTGGGCAACTTGGTGAGACCTCATCTTTACAATTACTCAAAAAATTAGCTGGGCATGGTAGCGCATGCCTGTAGTTCCAGCTACTTGGAAGGCTAAGGCGGAAGGATTGTCTGAGCCCAGCAGGTCGAGGCTGCAGTGGCCATGAGTGTGCCACTGCACTCTGGCCAGGGCAACAGAGACTCCAACTCAAAAAAATAAGCCGCGTTCGGTGGCTCAGCCTGTAATCCCGTGCCTTTGGGAGGCTGAGGTGAGCGGATTGCCTGAGCCCGTGGGTTCGAGACCCGCCTGGGCAACTTGGTGAGACCTCATCTCTACAATAAATCAAAAATCAGTTGGGGGTGGTAGCGTGCGCCTGTAGTTCCAGCTATTTGGAAGGCTGAGGCAGAAGGATCACCGCAGCCCAGTAGGTCAAGGCTACAGTGGCCAGGAGCAGCCACTGCACTCCAGTCTGGGTGACAGAGTGAGACTTCAACTCAAAAAATAAATAAATAAGAAATAAATAAATTCTTTTTTTTTTTGGTGTTGTAGTCTCACTGTGTCACCCAGGCTGGAGTAGAGTGGAACGTGCACAGCCACTGCAGCCTCGACCTGCTGGACTCAGACAAACCTTCCACTTCAACCTTCCATATTTTTTAAAATGTAAAAATTAGCTAGGTGTGGTGGCACACACTTGTAGTCCCAGCTACTGAGGAGGCTGAGGCAGAAGGAGCACTCCTGAGCCCAGGAGGTTGAGACTGTGATGAGCCATGATCTTGCCACTGCACTCCAGCCTAGGTGACAGTGAAACCCTGACTCAAAAAAAAAGAATCTCCTGGATACACATGGACATAAAGGTGGAAATAGTAGGTCAGGCACAGTTGCTCATGCCTATAATCCCTGCAGTTTGGGAGGCTGAGATTATAAGTAAGAGGATTGCTTGAGCCCACAGGTACAAGACCAGCTGGGCAACTTGGTGAGACCTCATCTCTACAAGAAACCAAAAAATTAGCTGGGTGTAGTGGCGCATGCCTGTAGTTCCAGCTACTTGGAAGGCTGAGGCCAAAGAATTGCCTGAGCCCAGCAGGTCGAGGCTGCGGTAGCCATGAGCATGCCACTGCAATCCATCCTGAGGGACAGAGTGAGACTCCAACTCAAAAAAAAAAATGGAAATAGTAGATAGTGGGGACTTTAAAACAGGAGTGGGCTCGGTGGCTCAGTCTGTAATCCCACGCCTTTGGGAGGCTGAGGTGAGTGGATTGCCTGAGCCCAGAGGTTCAAGACCCGCCTGAGCAAGTTGGCGAGACCTCATCTCTACAATAAATCAGAATGAGCTGGGCGTAGTAGCGCGTGCCTATAGTTCCAGCTACTTGGACGACTGAGGCGGAAGGATTGCTGGAGCCCAGCAGGTCGAAGCTGCGGTGGCCGGGAACGGCCACTGTACTCCAGTCTGGGCAATAGAGTGAGACTCCAACTTAAAAAAAAAAAACAGGGGTGGATGGGGGTGGCTGAGGGTTGAAAAATTACCTATCAGGTACAGTGTTTGAATAATGAGTACATTAGAAGTCAAATCCTCATCAGTATGCAATACATCCATATAACAAACATGCACATATATTCCCTGAATCTAAAATAAAATTTAATTTTAAAAAAAGGCTGGGCTTGGTGGCTCATCCTGTAATCCCAGTACTTTGGGAGACCAAGGCAAGTGGATTGCCTGATCCTGCTGATTCAAGATCAGCCCAGGCAACTTGATGAGTCCTTGTCTCTACAATAAATCAAAAATAAGCAGGGCATTGTAGCACTTGCCTATATTTCCGGCTGCTTGGAAGGCTGAGGTGGGAGGATCGCCTGAGCCCAGCAGGTCAATGCTGGTGTGGCCGTGACCATGCGTGCCACTGTAATCTAGCCTGGGTGAAAAAGTGAGACTCCAACTCAAAAAACAAACAAAAACCTGATCCCCATAATCTCTGGGGATGGGACCCAGGGATTTGAAGTGTTTAAAGCCCCCCAGGTGATTTCAGTGTGCAATAGAGGTTGAAGCACTGGACTAGAAGCAATTTGAGGCCAGGCTCGGTAGCTCAGCCTGTAATCCCAGCACTTGCCTCAGCAAGGCAAGTGGATTGCCCGAGACTGCGGGTTCAAGAACCACCTGGGCAACTTGGCGAGACCTCATCTCCACAATAAATCAAAAATTAGCCGGGCATGGTAGTGCATGCCCGTAGTTCCAGCTCCTTGGAAAGCTGAGGCGGAAGGAACACCAGGACCCAGCAGGTCGGGGCTGCAGTGACCAGGAGCATGCCACTGCACTATAGTCTGGGCGACAGAGTGAGACTCCTGTTCAAAAAAAAAAAAAAAAGAAGCAATTTGAATACATGATTGATGTTTAATTCCTGGCTTAGTGAAAGAGGCTCCATTTCTTTCAGCTCAGCCAAAGACCAACTGTGGCTGAACTACTTGCCAGGAAGATTCTGAGATTTAATGAATATGTGGAAGTAACTGATGCTCAAGATTATGACCGGCGAGCTGACAAACCTTGGACCAAACTGACCCCTGCTGACAAGGTACCTGGAAAACATTCTCTTGCTCACTTTTCTTTCTTTGAAGGATGCAAAGTATTAACTAGAAGAGAGAGCCATAAACAAAGCTTCCAGTTTTGATATAATGTTAAATTTCAAATCAGGATACAAAACACCAAGATATACAAATAGAAACTTTATACTAATGACTCCAATACCAGGACCAAAAGAAATAAAATACCTGCTGTATCACAAAGTTAAAAAACTGAAAGGAAATAAAACACATTTTTTAACAATGGTTATGTTTGATTGAGGGATTTGGGACTGTATGTTTTAGTAATTACCCATATTCCACTCTTATAATGGGAAATTTTTACATGCTATGAAAGCTATAAAAGCTACAGTATCTCTTTCATGTTTTTCAAGTATTTTGACTGAACTCAAGACTTTTGGTTTATTCTGAGACATACGGTGTCAGGGAAAGTGATATGTATCTTGGCTCATTGTATGGACCTCCCTTCTTTCCTCCTCCTGGGTTGTCTGCAAGGGGTTGCGATGACTCACAAAGTTAAGTACAGCCGAAAAATAGATGGCAATTCATAGTCTATACTGCAGCCGCCAGAAGAAGCTAAAAATTTTTTGTTTCTACTCCATAGGCTGCCATAAGAAAAGAACTAAATGAATTTAAAAGCTCAGAAATGGAGGTTCATGAAGAGAGCAAACATTTTACACGGTAAGACCCAAAAGACCCAATACTGTGAGCTAAATAGATCTTTCCAAGAAAACAAACATTACCAGAATTGTTCAGATGTGAAGGGCTCCAATGACATTAAAAAGGAGAAACCTCAGAGTTGACTGCAAGAAGACTATATTCAGAGAAAAGGATGTGTACTAAGAGGCAGTAGTAATGTCTATTCTGAGTATGGCATTTCATGTTTGTTATTTAATCCTTGCACTAAACCTGCAAGATGTGTCAATGTCCCTATTTTATCAGTGAGGAAATTGAGACTTAAAATAGTTACGCAAATTGCTTGACTTGCTAGTAAATTGCAGAACCAGATTTGGAGAAACAGATGAATAGCTATGGGATGCTCTCTTCCTTGCACTTTACTCCTCAGATTATGAATGAGGAGACGTTACTAAGTTAGACAAGATCTTGCCCTTTCTGGTTTCGGTTTTGTTTAGCACAGTTGGCCTTCCCAATTCATTGTATAACTTCATTTTAATTAACCGTCTTCATGAAAAACACCTAAAAATATTTTGATTTGGAATTGCTCTTGTAATTAAGGACCCACCAAAATCTAGACTCGGCTATCTGCAAGTGGAGTCAGTGAAAGCATCTGTTTTTTCTTTTTCTTTTCCCCTTCCTTCCTTCCTTCCTTCTTTCCTTCCTTCCTTCCTTTCTTCCTTCCTTCTTTTATTGGCAAAGTCTTGTTCTGTTGCCCAGGTTGGACACAATCATAGCTTCTTGCAGCCTCGAACTCCTGGGCTCAGGCGATCCTCTTGCCTCAGCCTCCCAAGTAGCTGGGACTATTGGTATGTGCCACCGTACCAGGCTAATTTTTTTATTTTTTGTAGAAACAAGGTCTCGCTATGTTGCCCAGGCTGGTCTCAAACTCCTGGGCTCAAGCAGTTCTCCCACCTTGGCCTCCCAAAATGCTGGGATTACAGTCCTGAGCCACTGTGCCCACCCTTGAAGTGCTTTGACTATTATTTTAGGATGCCAGAACCATTGGAAGTTTATAAGCAGGGAATTCTGCATATTTCAGAACAAGCTCTGGTGAAACTGTGAAAGGTCATATGGAATTATGAAGACACTTGCAGCAAGGAAACCAGTTAGGAAGGGATGGAAATAGTCATAGTGAGCATGGTGGTAGCTCAGAGCAGGCAAGTGATAGAATACAAAGGAGAGATTGGAAAGATTGGAAAAACTTTTCAAGCATAGAATCAATAAAATTTGGCTATCTGTTGGATTCCAGGAATAAAATAAAGGAGTAGTCAAAACGACTCTTTTATTTCTAACTTAAATTTAAGTCTGGAAAGGCGACAAGGAGTTCATATGAACAGTGTAGTTTATTCAACAAATATTTATTGAGCACCTACTACATGATAGATACAGTGCTAGGTCCTTGGGATACAGCAGGAAACAAAGTTTGTCCTCAATGAGGTTTTATTCTAAAAGAAAAAGGCAGACAATAAACAAGGTGGAAAATAAATTCGATCTGTTAAGTTTGACGAACCTGTGGCACATGGAGATAAAGATGCCTAGAAGAGAGTTAAATGTACTTTTAAAATTTTTAAATCAATTAGCACTGTTTTAAAAAAATATTTTAGGCCAGGTGCAGTGGCTCATACCTGTAATCCCAACATTTTGGGAGGCAGAAGCAAGAGGATTGCCTGAGCCCCAGGGTTTGAGACCAGCCTGGGCAACTTGGCAAGACCTGATCTCTACAATAAGTCAAAAAATTAGCCAGGCATGGTGGGGCGTACCTGTAGTTTTAGCTACTTGGAAGGCTGAGGCAGAAGTCACCTGAGCCCAGCAGATCGAGGCTGTGGTAACTGTGAGTGTGCCACTGCACTCCAGCCTGGGAGAGAGAGTGAGACTCCAATTCCATTTTTTTTTTTTTTTGTAGAGATGAGGTCTCAATGTGTCACCCAGGCTGGTCTTGAACTCCTGGGCTCAAGTAGTCCTCCAACCTTAGCCTCCCAAAATGTTGGGATTACAGATGTGAGCCACCACTCCTGGCTGAGTAAGTTAGATGTTCAGCCTAGAAGTTGGAAAGAAGGCAAGATCTAAAGTTACAAATGAGAGAAGATAGTGTACCTTTATGGGGGAAATTGTTTTTGATTTAACTGACCCAGAACAGCTTACTGAGGAAGAACAATTAAGAAGAATAAAGAAAACTAAGGGAAAGATAGTGTTACAGAAGCCAAGAGTAGAGAGTTTAAGAAAGAATATAGGAATTAAGAGGATCAGATACAACATAAAGATCAGGTAGAATTAGAACAGAGGAGAGGCCATTTTAATTAGGATGTAACGTTTTCTTACTACTATAATTACAGCAAAGCAATGTATGTTATCTGGTAACTTGTCTCTTTTTGATCATCTTTTTTAGCTACCATCGTCCATGATGCTGAAGTTTGAGAAGAACTAAGCAACTCCCCAAACACAGCTGCTTTGCCACTTCCATCTCCAGAGTGTGGAGGGAACTTTAGCACTTCCCAGCACAGCCAGAATGGCTTCCTTTGGGACCTAGTTCTGGGGTAAACAGCACTTCTATGAATGTAGCATTTCACTGGAATGGATTCTCATGTGCTACCCCTGGGCCCTTACCCCAAGATGACTGCCTGTACTGAGGCACAGTTTGCACCATTAGCCTTACCTATCCTGGTTGTGAGACCCACTTGTGTAGGCACTAAATTCCAGCCATCAAATCCAATTTGTGGTGGGGACAACCTTCTGGAGGTCTCCAGCCTTCTGGTAAAGGGGTCTCCAACTCCAGGGGCATCCTTCATACCATATTGGCATGTCAGATGATAGCATTGCACTATACCTCTTGTAACACAGCAATACAGTCCTCTTCAGGTACCCAAGCCTGAGACAAACGTCAGGATCTGACATGTTCCTCCTTTTCTTCACAAGTCATTCTTATTTTTACTTAAAATAATGATCCTGAAGTAATGGGAATTTTTTTCTCCTGTTAAACAATCTTAGCTGCAACTAGAATGCAAGTTACTTAAATGAAAAAGCATGTATATTTTCTATATACAAAAACAAGAAAAGCCTTAACATTAATGCCAACGTGGCATAAAACTAACTTGTGGCTTAAATTTTATAGGCTGTTGTACTTTTAGTGTTCCAAATGATATTCTAAATCACTTTGACCAATAGGTATATTCTCCTCCATAAAGCAGAGTTGTAGCAACCCTGTGGAAGTGTTTGTGAGCTGGCACTCCCCATACTTCCAGCCAGAATCTCAGCAAAGTCCTAAGGGATGAGGGGGTGCTGGATAGGAAAAGGCCTTTGGAAATGCAGGGAGGGCACAGTCTTGGTCCACTGCTCCTCTCTCTCTTCTCAGCCCTGTCTGCCCTCTCCTGCTGCAGCTCCCTCCTCGCTCCAACGCTGACCCTCCCTGGCGGCCTCTTGCCCCTCTTCTTCCACATGTACCTGGTATGGTTGGTGCCTGGGCATTGGCTTAGCCCCCTTTCTGTATTTGTAATATATATTGATATGATTTCTTTAAACAGAACATTTTGTTGCTTTCTTTGAATTTTTATTGAAAACCATACAGCCTCACTGTTTCCCTCTAAATCCTTTCCACACTTTAAGTGGAAGAAAAAAATAGTCTCTATTTAACTGATGAATGTGACTTTTTTCCTTCGCTTTAATGTTCAGGAAATTGTGACTATCTCATAGATTTCTTCTAATTTTGCAGGTCCCTATCATTTGTTCTGCATGTAATCTGTCAGTAGATTTTCCTCCTTTTATATCCATGTCAGCCTTGCTGAAGAATCAGAACATCAGGTCAAAACAAAAAAATCTTAAGTGTCCTTAAAAGGCAGTGTCTTCTCTCTGTGTAGGGAAAAAGGGGGATTTGGATTTCTCAGTTATTGTCAACTGTTTTATGACTGTGGAAATTATACTGTTTCCACGTGTTCTTGAAATTCATTAACACTTGGGAGAAATGAGTGAAGAGAACTGAGGATTCTACTAAGTCTCTTAGAGGTCTGGATATGACAGCCACACATTAACTACTAACTTGACTACTTCTAACCATTTTATCTTGTTCGTTTGGAGACTGCTTCACTCATGCCAGCATTCTTTGTGACTTGAGGCGACATTTTCAAACCCTTCTTTCACTGCATTTCTTCCCTTTAATGTGCCAAGCTTGAAACAGGATTTGATTTCCTGAGCTACTTGTCCGCCTTCTGTGTGCCACCAAGGAATTTGGTTCATCATTCATCTCATTCGTGTTCTTTTGAAACAAGACACTTTGGCAGTCAAGTCTATTCAAGTGTTTGTTTAGTTTTTATGTATTTAAAAATGGATTTTGTGTTCCCTTTCCATGTAAGTGTCAACTTACACAGGAACTCACAATCATAATGTAAAGAGGAAATAAAAGCCTGGTGTATTGTATTTCAAGATGCTTCCCTGGTGTACAGAATCTCCTTGTAAAATAAATCATTACATTGTATATCAGTCTTCCCATCAATATTAATTATTAAAGTATTTTAGAATTTTAAAATACCAAGGTATTCTGGTGTGAGGGTTTTCTTTATGTTCTCCATTTATTCCTTTTTTTTTTTTTTGAGTTGGAATCTCACTCTGTTACAGTCTGGAGTGTAGTGGCACGCTCACAGCCACCAGCAGCCTTGACCTGCTGGGTTTAGGTAACCCTTCTGCCTCAGCCTTCCAAGTAGCTGTAACCACAGGCACACGCCACTACACCCAGCTAATTTTTTTGGTTTTTTTTTTGAGTTGGAATCTCGCTCAGTCGCCCAGACTGGAGTTCAGTGGCCACTCCCGGCTTCTGCAGCCTTGACCTGCTGGGCTCCAGCGATCCTTCTGCCTCAACCTTCCAAGTAGCTGGAACTACAGGCACGTGCTACCACACCCGGCTAATTTTTTTGATTTATTGTAGAGATGAGGTCTCGCCAAGTTGCCCAGGAGGGTCTCAAACCCGCGGGCTCAGGCAATCCATTCACCTCAGCCTCCCAAAGGCAAGGGATTACAGGTTGAGCCACCGAGCCCGGCCCCAGGCGGGTCTTGAACCCTCAGGCTCAAGCAATTCACTCTCCTCGGCCTCCCAAAGCATGGGATTACAGGCTGAGGCACCGAGCCTGACCTAATTTTTTTATTTATTGTAGAAATTAGGTCTCACCAAGTTGCCCAGGCTGATCTCGAGCCCCTGGGCTCAAGCAATCCTCTCGCTTTGGCCTCCCAAGGTGCTGAGATTACAGGCTGAGCCACGGCACCCAGCCTTTTCTACTCTATTCTAAAAGATTAAAGCCAGCTTAAAAATGATACCTAAAATATTGCTAATGCCGCCAAATGATAAGTCGATGAGGAAGTAAAAATAATAGTTATGACATTAAATGTAGCCAGAAGTGAGAGTCATTTATGTCTGTTTCTGTCTGTGCACAAATATGGAAAAAAGAATAGGTTTCAGACAGGAGAGCTGACTATGAACCCCATACGTACCAAGTACTGCACTAGGCCCTTTATCTATTTAGCCCACTCATAACCTGTTAGTTAAGTGATAGTATATTCATTTGACCAGTGAAGAAACAGGTTGGCCAGGCACAGTAGCTCAAGCCTATAATCCTAGCACTTTGGGAGGCTGAGGCAAGAGAATCACTTTAGTCCAGAAGTTAGAGACCAGCTTGGGAAACATAGTAAGACTCCATCTCTACAAAAAGTACAAACAAAAAAAACCAAAAAGGCAAGTGTTGCAGCACACACCTGTAGTCCCAGCTACTTGGGAGGTTGAGGTGGAATTACACTTGAATCCAGGAGGTCGAGGCTGTAGGAAGCCAGGATTCCACCACTGTACTCCAACCTGAGTGACAGAGTAAGACCCTGTGTCCAAAAAAATAAAAAGAAACTGAGGTGATGTTGCTTCCCTAAGATTAAAGCAAAGTATGGAATATTTGAATATATTCAAGAACAAGCACTTTCATCCCAATCAGTTGCCCTTACAAGGATTTACTCAACATGGACCACATAATGGACCTCAGACTGACATCACAAAAGGACAGCTGGTACTTCATGTTGTCCTTTCTGGCAAGCAGCCAGTTTCAATCCAGCTGGCCTCAGCAATGACTCACTTTCTATGTGTCACTCCAGAGACTGGTCTTCTTTAGCTCACCACCTTTGACCAAGGATTAAAAGAACTATGGCATCGCATTCCACCTGCTCTCAGATTTTCCTTCCACAAGCCCTCCCAAGAGGCCTCAAGTTGCTGTTGCCCTTTTGAGGTTATACTGTCTGTCTCCAGAAGGTTGTTGAGAAGATGCACATTGCCCATTGTTTGCTGAAACAGTGAATGAGTCTTTGTGGATTTATGACTATGCTCCAGGAAAAGGAAGTTTGGAAACCCACTAGCAGAAAGATCCAACAGATATTGACTGGGCAAGGGATGAGATGAGGTATATTTATAGACGATGAGAATGTACATCAAAGGAAAGCCCAACCCCGAAGCCAAAACACAGCCAAGACCACATCAAGTTTCTATTCAATTCCATCCCTAGGAGGCATGAAGGGAAGACCAGGAATCCCCAGCAGCCCAGACCTCTTGCTCCTGGCTTTCTGTGTACATATTGTTACCTTTTCCCCCGAGATTTGTGCCTCCCGTGTAGAGCATAGAGGTCATTTAAGAGGAGACAATAAGCCGGGCTTGGTGGCTCAGCCTGTAATCCTGCACTTTGGGAGGCTGAGGTGAGTGGATTGCCTGAGCCCGCGGGTTCGAGACCCACCTGGGCAACTTGGCTACCTCATCTCTACAATAAGTCAAAAAGTTAGCCGGCCATGGTAGCCCGTGCCTGTAGTTCCAGCTACTTGGAAGGCTGAGGTGGAAGGATCACCAGAGCCCAGCAGGTCGAGGCTGCGGTGGCCAGGAGCAGCCACTGCACTCCAGTCTGGGTGACAGAGTGAGACTCCAACTCAAAAAAAAAAAAAGAGGAGAAAAATACATTCCTCTATCTGGCACTGAAGACACACAAGTTTATTTATTTGCTTCCTACCCTCCCCTGCCCCCAAGAAACAATCTTCCCTTAAATCTATTTCGTTTTCTTTTTTTTTTTACTTTGAGTCAAAGTCTCATTCTGTTGCCCAGGCTGAAGTTGAGTGGCATGATCACAGCTACCAGTCTCGACCTGCTGGGCTCAGGTGATCCCTTCGCCTCAGCCTTATCAGTAGCTGGAACTACTGCACCCCACCATACCAGGCTCATTTTTTGATTTATTGTAGAGACAATTACATGCATGAGCCACTGCACTCAGTGTTTAACTCTATTTAAATCTCTTGCCCTATCTCCTGCTTTTCCTCTGCTCCCTTCACATAATCTATTCTAATGTTGAACAATTTAGGTATGCCAGGCAACTGAACTAAATGATTGACAGAGGAAAAAGAAGTGATGGAGATGTCAACTGAACAGGCTTCTTGGCTTTGGGTAGTGATCTGTAGTCTGTCCGTACACATTGTTTCCCTATCTAAAGCCATATTCTCTCACTCATTGAAATATAAATTAGATTGGACATGGTGGCTCAAGCCTGTAATCCAGCACTTTAGGAGGCAGAGTTGAGAGGATGACCCAAGCTCAGGGGTTCGAGACCAGCATGGACAACTTGGCAAGACCTCGTCTCTACAATAAATCAAAAAATTAGCTGGGAGTGGTAGCACGTGCCTGTAGTTCCAGCTATTTAGAAGGCTGAAGTGGAAGGAGCGTGCCACTACACTCCAGCACTCCAGCCTAGGCAACAGAGTGAGACTCCAGCTCAAAAAATGAGTGTGTGTGTGTGTGTGTGTGTGTGTGTGTGTGTACACACACATTAAATCCAAACTAAAATGGCTTTCCCTGTGTTCACCAGTGACTTCTCAGTTCATTGCCACATCCAGAGGCCTATTTTTAGCTAATGTACTTGACTACTCTGCAGCATCTCTTGCTTTGGGCTATGTCCTGGTATTCAAAACTCTCCTTCCTTGGCTTCCGAGACATCACTGTCATCTGTTTTGTTTTTTGAGTTGGAGTCTCACTCTTACACAGGCTAGAGTGCAATGGCACAGTCATGGCTCACCATAGCCTCAACCTCCTGGGCTCAGGCAATCCTGAGTAGCTGGACTACAGGTGCGCGCCAACACAGCCGGCTAAATTTTTGATGTTTTGTAGGGACAAGAGCACTGTCTTATGGTTCTCCTTCTCTAACTGTGCTGTCAGTACTGCTGGCTTCTTTCCTAACTACCTTTTTTTTTTTTTTTTTGAGTTGGAGTCTCACTCTGTTGCCCAGACTGGAGTGCAGTGGCCGCTCCCAGCCACCGCAGCCTCGACCTGTTGGGCTCCAGCGCTCCTTCCGCCTCAGCCTTCCAAGTAGCTGGAACTATAGGTGTGCGCTACCACCCCCTGCTAATTTTTTGATATATTGTAGAGATGAGGTCTCGCCAAGTTGCCCAGGCGGGTCTCAAACCTGCGGGCTCAGGCAATCCACTCATCTCAGCCTCCCAAAGCCTGGGATTACAGGCTGAGCCATCGATCCCAGCTCCTAATTACCTTTTAAATGCTAGGTTTTTTGTTTGTTGTTTGGGTTTTTTTTGTATTGGAGTTCCAACCCCATCTATCTAATCATCCTTTGGACATATATATACCTGTATTTTTGGGGGTTTTTTGAGTTGGAGTCTCACTCTGTCGCCCAGATTGGAGTGCAGTGGCTGCTCCCGGCCACTGCAGCCTCGACCAGCTGGGTTCCGGTGATCCTTCCGCCTCAGTCTTCCGAGTAGTTGGAACTACAGTCGCACGCTACCACACCCGGCTAATTCTTTGATTTATTGTAGAGATGAGGTCTTGCCAAGTTGCCCAGGCGGGTCTCGAACCCGCGGGCTCAGGCATTCCACTCACCTCAGCCTCCCAAAGGTGCGGGATTACAGGCTGAGCCACCGAGCCCGCCTGTTTGTTTCCCAAGTAACGTGCACCTCCAGTGTGGACCTTACTCTCTAGCCCAAAGCCTGCAATTCCAATTTTCGGGGTTAGAAACTACAATATTTCAACCTCCCAAGCCTGAAACTTTGATATAATCCTGAAGTTCCTCTCTTTTCTCTCAAGTCCAGTGGCACAACCAACCTCAGAAATGTCTCTGGACTCCTATATCTCTTTTCACCTTCTTTACTATCCAAGTTCAAAGACAGCATAATTTAGTGGAACTTCATAACATCCTCCCCATTATCCTCTCCCATCTATCCTCCAGTATTGCCACTAGAGTTATCACTCTAAAACGCAATCATGATCACAGTCAATTTTACTTCAAAATTTATTGGCCCAGCCTGGGCAACACAGTGAAACCTCATTGCTTCCAAAAAAATTTTTTTAATTAGCTGGGTGTGGTGGTGCATGATTGTAGTCTTACCAATCCAGAGACTAAGGTGAGAGGATCCCTTGAGTTGGAGGCTGCAGTGAGCTATGATTGCAGCACTGCACGTCACCCTGGACTGGCCATGAGCAATGGCTCACATCTATAATCCCAGCACTTTGGGAGACTGAGGTGAGAGGACTGCCTGAGCCCAGGGGTTTGAGACCAGCTTGGGCAACTTGGCGAGACCTCATCTATATAATAAATCAAAAAAATTAGCCAGGCGTAGTGGTGCGTGCCTATAGTTCCAACTACTTGGAAGGCTGAGGCAGAAGGATCACCTGAGTGTGCCACTGACTCTAGCCTGGGTGACAGAGTCAGACTCCGACTCAGGCCGG
>NW_007253382.1:265644-266016 GCF_000164805.1 Carlito syrichta
CACTGCACTCCAGTCTGGGTGACAGAGTGAGACTCCAACTCAAAAAAGAAAAAAAAAAACAAAACTCCAACTCAAAAAAATAAAAACTTAAAAAACTTAAAAATGAGCCGGGCTTGGTGGCTCACCCTGTAATTCCACACTTTGGGAGGACAAGGTGAGTGGACTGCCTGAGCCCGCGAGTTTGAGACCTGCCTGGGCAACTTGGCGAGACCTCATCTCTACAATAAAATAAAAAAATTAGCCGGGCGTGGTAGTGCGCGCCTGTAGTTCCAGCTACTTGGAAGGATCGCCGGAGCCCGGCAGGTCGAGGCTGCGGTGGCCAGGAGCAGTCACTGCACTCCAGTCTGGGTGACAGAGTGAGACTCCAACTCA
>NW_007253382.1:266036-267978 GCF_000164805.1 Carlito syrichta
AAAAAAAAAAAAAAAAAAAAAAAAAAAACTTAAAAATGAAAGAAGGGAGGGAGGGAAAGAAAAGAAAGAACATATTGGCCTCCAGTTGCCCAGTTACTCCTTGGCC
The DNA here is from genome assembly GCF_000164805.1 of Carlito syrichta. Lineage (NCBI taxonomy): Eukaryota > Metazoa > Chordata > Mammalia > Primates > Tarsiidae > Carlito > Carlito syrichta. The sequence goes on from NW_007253382.1 coordinate 266,143, forward strand.
TGGACTACAAGATACTTTGTAATTCAACACTTGCTTACTTTCCAGGCTCTTGGTAAATTCAAAGGTTGCCCCTTTAGTGTTCCTCCTCAAGCTGACTTCTCATTATTCATAGGAGACCATAGGTCTACCTTTGTATCTGCTAGTTCCCCAGCCTAGAATACTATAATCATTGACACCCACCCCTTTTAGAATCCTACAAGTTTTAGCTCAAATTTAGCTCCCCAGCAAAATTCTCTTGGCCTAGTTTAAATTCCTGCCATGTCTGTTTCCCCCCTGTAAGTTGTTAAGGACAGGAAAAGTGTTTCATTCAGAATCCCCAGTGCCTAGTACAATGTCTAGCAATGAATAAGTAATAACCCTTAAGTAAAATGTTGAATGAATGACTGAAAATGAATGCTGGTGATGTGGCCAGAGAAGTAGCAAAACTATTTGTCTTCCTCTAAAATTAACAGTTCTTAAAAATTTGGGGGTTTAATCATCTTTTGTTTGTTTTGAGTTGGAGTCTCACTCTGTCGCCCAGGCTGTAGTGCAGTGGCACACTCCCAGCCACCACAGCCTCCACCTGCTGGGCTCAGGCAATCCTTCCTCCTCAGCCTTCCAAGTAGCCAGAGCTACAGGCGCACGCAACCACGCCTGGCTAATTTTGATTTATTGTAGAGATGAAGTCTTGCCAAGTTGTCCAGGCGGGTCTCAAACCCCTGGACTCAGGCAATCCTCTCGCCTCAGCCTCCCAAAATGCTAGGATTACAGGCTTGAGCCACTGCGCCTGGTTTATCACATTTTTACAACCATATGATCCAGAACTCCAAATAATGTTTGTTTCTATGGGTGATATCTACTGATACTGTACTAAAACTGAATTGGAGACATTTTAAAATATTGATACATTTTTAAATAATCTCATTACATGCTCACAAAACATGTTAATGTTCACAAAACACTTCTTTTATGAAAAAACTGTTTTCCAAAAATAATTAGCAGTGACATTGTTTTATATTTTTTGTAGTTCTCTTTAATGTGTCACTCAATAGAAGGCAGTTTTACCTGCTTCTACATTCAATCTATTGACATAGACCCTCTATCACCCATGCTAAAGAGGAATGGTGTGAGCATAGCTCAAAATCCTGGCTCAAACAATCCTCCTGTCTCAGCCTCCCAAGTAGCTAGGACTTAGAATTTTTTGTGGCTTTTTTTTTTTTTTTTTTTGAGTCGAAGTCTCATTCTGACGCCCAGGCTGCAGTGCAGTGGCATGCTCTCGGCCACTGCAGTGTCGATCCGCTGGGCTCAGGCGATCCTTCCACCTCATCCTTCCATGTAGCTGGAACTACAGGCATGTGCCACCATGTCCAGCTAATTGTTTGATTTACTGTAGAGACAAGGTCTCACCAAGTTGCCCAGGCTGGTCTCAAACCCCTGAGCTCAGGCAATTCTCTCGCCGCCGCCTCCCAAAGTGCTGGAATTACAGGCTTGAGCCACAGCGCCTGGCTTTATTTTATTTTATTTTATTTTATTTTATTTTTTGAGTAGGAGTCTCACTTATTCGCCCAGGCTGGAGTGCAGTGGCATGCTCAGGGCCACCGCAGTCTTGGCCTGCTGGGCTCCGGGGATCCTTCCGCCTCAGCCTTCCAAGTAGCTGGAACTACAGGCGCACTACCACGCCCGATTAGATTTTGTGATTTATTGCAACGATGAGGTCTCACCAAGTTGTCCAGGCTGGTCTTGAACCTCCTGGGCTCAGGCAATCCTCTCGCCTCGGCATCCCAAAGTGCTGGGATTACAGGCTTGAGCCACCGCGCCTGGCCAGGTTTGTCTTTTTTTTTTTTTTTTTTTTTTTTG
>NW_007253382.1:267998-270285 GCF_000164805.1 Carlito syrichta
GCGCTACCACGCCCGGCTAATTTTTGACTTATTGTAGAGATGAGGTCTCGCCAAGTTGCCCAGTCGGGTCTCGAACCCACGGGCTCAGGAAATCCACCCACCTCAGCCTCCCAAGGTGCGGAATTACAGGCTGACCCACCGAGCCCGGCTGTCTTTTTTTGTTTTTTTAACCTTGCATTCTTATCATTAGAAAGTTTTTGGGTCACTCTACCTAACGGCATCGACTACAGATTGGGTGCAGAGACTGTAGCTGAAGCAAACTTCCCAGTCTACCGTAATTTCCAGTCCCACACCTACAAGCCTATTTTTGTTATTCAGTATTCCAGAAAGGTCTCGCGAGAAGGCTCGACGACCGCCATAGGACTCCGAGCCAGACACGGGTGGGGCGGAAGCAGGAAGCATTAGTGAGTCTCCGGTTCTCTAACTGCGCATGTTCTTGCGCAGACGCACTAGCCATTCCTTGACTTCCGGGCACTCTGTTAGGTATAAATAAGGCTGCCTGTGTGGCCCACGGTCTTTTGCTGCAAGGGTTGCAGTCGGTGCTTTGTCTGGGAGGTAAGTATTTTGACTTGTCTTATTCCTTAAGCCGGGGGTGTAGTACCTCGTTTCGGCCACCGGGCTTTCCTGTGAGGACGGTTTTATTTAGAAGTTTGCTTTTGGCGGCATCCATGCCACCCTCAGAGGAGCGTTAGACGGATCTGGGCCGGCAATGGAGGCCCTAGGGCCTGCAAGGCGGCCACCCGAATCACCTGGACGCTAAAGTCGGGCTCGGTGGCTCAGCCTGAAATCCCAGCACTTTTTGAGGCCGAGGCGAGTGTATTTCCTGAACCCGCGGGTTCGAGACCAGCCCGAACAAATTAGCGAGACCTCGTTTCTATAATAAATCAAAAAATTAGTCTGGTGTGGTAGCGTTCCCTAGTAGTTCCAGCTATTTGAAAGGTTGAGGCGCAAGGATCGCCGGAGCCCAGCAGGTGGAGGCTGTGGTGGCCGGGAGCGGCCACTGCACTCCAGTCTGGGCGACAGAGTGAGACTCCAACTCGGAACAAAACAAAAAGGTGCGGACAAGATTCCAGGGACCCACGATCGCCTACTGCGCGATCTGTCTTCCTGCCTCCCGGCATGCACGTTATTCTCCATGGGATTGATCCCAGAGGTTTTGTTGAGGACCCCGACACGCGTTGACGAGCTTTTGTAATTTTGAGGCAGGATGGCTAGTAAATATACCACTTGTTTCCTTGTTTTGAGGTAATTCAAGGACTGCACGTGGCTCTATTCTAATTTAGAATATGTGAGACAGGTTACTCTGTCTGCTTCTACCATTACCTTCCTAGAGTACTGGTTTTGTATGTAAGTTTGCTTGGGGTTCCTGGCTGAAAGCTAAGTCAAGTTACTGATATAGCACAGATTGTCTGTAGATTGAAACCACATTCTGATTGCGTTTTTGGAGTTTAGAATGTGGGGAAACGTGGTTACCCAGGGAGGGAGAGTCTACAGGAAATTGTGCCCAGCCGGTTGTTTGTAAGTTACATGAATTGCAGTGAATATTAACCAACGTGGATAACCTGGGAGGTCACTCTCCCCAGGCTCTGTCCAGGTGGCGAATGGGAGCACAGGGCTCTGCCCCATGATGTACAGTCCCTTTCCACAACGTTGGAGATGAAGCTGGGCCTTGAGTCTGCGCCTGCATATTCCTACAACTTCTCAGAGTCCTCTGGACAATGACTGAGGAGACAAACCATGCAGGAAACAGCCTTATACAGCATTGAACCTAGGTCGTAATTTATCTTACATGATAAGGAGAAACTTGGTGCTCTATTCTGCTGTATTCATAGATTATTGTCTTGTCTTGCAGGATACTTACTTGATTCCAGATAGCCTATTTGGGTAAGTAAATCTGCTCTGAAGTCTCTGGCTTATCAGTATTTGTCAACATTTTCTGTAATTAAAATAGTAAGGTAACCAGGTGAATTGGGAACCAAAGTAAAACCCACGCTTTGTACGATGACCGGTTATCTACCTAATCCTGAATTAAGTAAAAAAAAAATTTTTTATGAGTTGTGGTCTCACTCTGTCACTCAGACTGGAGTGCAGTGGCCGGGAGCAGCCACTGTTGGGTTCTGGCGATCCTTCTGCCTCAACCTTGCAAGTAGCTGGAACTACAGGTGTGTACTACCACACCTGGCTAATTTTTTACGTTATTGTAGAGGGGAGGTCTCGCCAAGTTGTTCAGGCGGGTCTCGAACTCGCGGGCTCAGGCAATCCACTCACCTCAGCCTCCCAAAGTGCT
>NW_007253382.1:270827-282067 GCF_000164805.1 Carlito syrichta
CTACTTGGAAGGCTGAGGCAGAAGGATCACCGGAGCCCAGTAGGTTGAGGCTGTGGTGGCTGGGAGCGGCCACTGCATTCCAGTCTGGGCGACAGAGTGAGACTCCAACTCAAAAAAAAAAAAAGTAATGTGACCGTTGTTCAAGTTAGTCAAGATCTGCTTCTAAGTCATTTAGTCATTCTGAGCTCAATACTCTTGTTTGAAACATCCAAATGTAAACGTTGCTGCACTTACAGTGAGCTCAGTAAAAGACTGTTGACTATGAAAATGTCTTGAAGACGGGCTCGGTGGCTCAGCCTATAATCCCATGCCTTTGGGAGGCTAAGGTGAGTGGGTTGCCTGAGCCCGTGGGTTCGTGACCCGCCTGGGCAACTTGGCCATCTCTACAATAAATCATCTCTACAATAAATCAAAAAATCAGCCCGGCATGGTAGCGCGTGCCTGTATTCCAGCTACTTGGAAGGCTGAGGTGGAAGGATCACCGGAGCCTGGCAGATGGAGGCTGCGGTGGCCGGGAGTGGCCACTGCACTCCAGTCTGGGTGACAGAGTGAGACTTCAACTCAAAAAAAAAAAAATGGAGAGGTGATGATGTTTGCCAGTGTTGATTTATTACTCTAATTTGTCCCTAAGACATGCCAACGTGGATGTCCTGGGAGGTCACTCTCCCCAGGCTGTGTCCAAGTGGCGTACGGGAGCACAGGGCTCTGCCCCATGATGTACAGTCCCTTTCCACAACGTTGGAGATGAAGCTGGGCCTTGAGTCTGCGCCTGCATATTCCTAAAACTTCTCAGAGTCCTGTGGACAGTGACTGAGGAGACAAACCATGCAGGATACAGCGTTACACAACACTAAACCTAGATTGTAATTGATCTTACGTGGTTAGGAGAAACTTGGTGCTCTGTTGTACTGTATTTACAGATATTGCCTTGTTCTGCAGGATTCGTTGACAATTCCAGATTACACTTATTTGGGTAAGTAAATCTCTGAAATATCTTTGGCTTATCAGTATTTGCTTGTCAACATTTTCTGTATTAAAAATATAAGTAAGGTAACCCTTCAAGTTGGTCAAGGTCTTCCTCAAATATTTAGTTGTTCTGAGGGTAATGCTCTTTATTGATATACCCATATGTAAACATTGCTGTTTATGTAGGAGGTTTAGCTTAAAGGCTGTAATCCTTGAAAAAGTTTTGAGGGGTAATGGTGTTTGACAATATTGTATTCATTACTGCAAGTTTGTCCCTAAGACATTCCAACGTGGATATCTTGGGAGGTCACTCTCCCCGGGCTCTGTCCAGGTGGCATATGGGAGCATAGGGCTCTGCTCGGTGGTGTATAGTCCCTTTCTGCAACGTTGGAGATGAAGCTGGGCCTTGATTCTGCGCCTGCATATTCCTACGACATGACTGAGGAGACAAACCATGCAGGAAACATGTGTAGTACACTAGAATTTTAAGTTGATATAAGATCTTAAGGTATCTAATGTTGGTTTATTATTTTCAGGAAAGAAGAGGAATTACGTTTGACACTTGGGCATTGGTGTCTAATTTTGGGTTCCCTTACGTTGGAACCCAAAACCAGAGTTATCTTTTGGAGGGCGAGCCCCTTTTTTAGTACAAGCTTCCCCCACTAGGTAAGTGTTTTATGAATCCATCAGTGTACCAGCTAGCATTGTCAGGCTGCTTGGCTTTAGTGAGTTTTTTCATTGGGGTTCGACGCTTTTGCCCAATTCATGATGGGTGATTTACATGAACAGCGTGCAGCATTGAAATCTTACTTTCTGTTGGGAAAAAGTGCAGCAGAGGCAATTGTTATGCTACGGACAGCTTATAACGATGCTGCTCTGAGCAAATCACAAGTTTATGAGTGGTTTTCACGTTTTAAACGAGGTAAAATGTCCATTGATGATCAACCTCGTTCTGGGCGTCCTTCAACTAGTCGAACAGAGGAAAATGTGGTAAGAATTCGTCAAGCCATCTTGGAGGACCGCCGTCGGACTATTGATGAGCTTGTGGAGCTGACTGGGGTGTCATGGAGTTCCTGTCAGCGAATTTTGTCTGAAAATTTGGGCATGATGCGAGTTTCAGCGACGTTTGTTCCTCGCTTGCTCACACCTGAACAAAGAGGCAATCGCTTGGCTGCATGCCGTGCTTTGAAGGACCGGTTGGAGGCTGACCCTGATTTTTTTTCCAAAGTCATAACTGGAGTTGAATCTTGGTGCTATGGTTATGACCCTGAGACAAAAAAGCAGTCCCAATGGAAAACCACCACCTCCCCACCACCCAAGAAAGTACGGCGAGTGAAGTCAAGTATAAAAACAATGATCATTTGTTTCTTTGATGTGAGAGGGATTGTACACCTAGAATTTGTTCCTTCTGATCAAATGGCCAACCAAAGTTACTACCTGGAAATTTTGAGAAGACTGCCTCACAGTTTGCAAAAGAAGCGTCCTGAGTTTTGGCAGACAGGTGACTGGTTCTTCCATCATGACAACTCACCTACCCACACCATGCTGAGTGTCCAGCAGTTTTTGACCCAAAATGGCATGACTCCAGTGCCCCACCCTCCTTATTCACCTGATCTCGCCCCAAGCGACTTTTTTTTGTTTCCCCGGATGAAGAAAGTCCTCAAAGGGAAACGTTTTGCAAATGTGGAGGACGTGAAACAAAAAACGACAGAAGCACTAGAAGGCATTAAAATTGATGAGTTCAAAAACTGTTTTGAGCAGTGGAAAAAGCGTCTTGATAGGTGCATTGCATCAAGTGGAGAGTACTTTGAAGGTGACTGAAGTTTAAGAATGCACGATTTTAAAGAAATTCTGGGCTTTTTTGGATCACTCTTGTATTTAGTGGAGTTGGTAGGCTGACATTAACAGGGAGGGGTTTGAAAATTTGGTACTTTTGTTAAACTGTCCATTAAACAGAAAAGTGCTGGGATCAACTAGAGATTAGAAGTCAGAATTAGTCATGGGACTTAAGATTGCTTCTTATTTTATTCCCCATCCTCAGACAGTCCAAGTAACTACATGATGGATACAAGATGCAAAAGCACTTAAACTAGGTGTCTTGGTTTTGATTTCTAATGTAGTGATTCGTAACTCACCTAAACTTTGTAATAGGCCTAGCAGGATTCAATGTATTATGAATGAAAAATAAAAATAAAGTTGATGACAGATTTGTGTGATATTCATGTGGAAATAGGTGCAATAGTGTCATCCGCCAAAAAACACTTGAATGTTAATAAAATTTGGGCTGTATATAACCTGTACCTAAGTGAGCCTAGAAATTGCTAGAATTAAGCAGGTTCATGATATGAGAGGGTTGGGTCACAATTAAACCCTTATCAAGCCCCTACACTGATTGTCAACATAGGAAACACATAATCTATAACATGGGGACTAGTAACAGCCAACTAGAAGGTATGGTCTAGCATTGAAGCTATTAGGAGAGGAAGGTAAGTGGGATTAGTTTGTGTGGTGAGTTGTAGCATATGAGGTGTTCAGGCCATTAGGTGAATATAAGAAAGGGAGCTAGTTAGGCATAGGAGAATAAACAGCTTGGCTTTTTTTAGAAACCAGGTAACTGCAGGGCATATACCTAAACCAGTATTATAGGCTTGCCTGTGTCTGGCACTATTCTAAGCACTTGGCATGTTACTCACCCACCTTCCAGTGGGAAAGCCTAGGAACAGAAAAGCTTATGACCCAAGTTGAAAGTATTCCTCTTGATGCCAGGAGTGGTGGCCTGTAATCCTAGCACTTTGAGAGACAAAGGAGAGGGGATTGCCTGAATCTAGAGGTTCAAGACCAGCCTTGGCAACTTGATGACTTCGTCTCTCCAGTAAAAAAATAGCCAGGCTTGGTGGTGCATGCCTGTGTTTCCAGCTACTTGGAAGGTTGAGGCAGAAGGATCACCAGTATTGAGGCTACGGTGGCCGTGAGTGCTACTGCATTCCAGCCTAGGTAACAGACTCCAACTCAAAAAGTATTTATCTTGGCCAGATGCAGTGGTTTATGCCTGTAATCTTTTTTTTCTGAGTTGGAGTCAGTGTCGCCCAGGCTGGAGTACGGTGGCACGTTCATGGCCAGCGCAGCCTTAAAGTGCTGGGCTCAGGCAATCCCGCCTCAACCTTCCAAGTAGGGGAACCACAGGCGCCTGCCACCATGCTTGGCTAATTTTTAATTACTGTAGAGATGAGGTCTCACCAAGTTGCCCAGGCTGATCTCAAACCCTTGGACTCCTAAAGTGTTAGAATTACAGGCTTGAGACACTGCTCCCAGCAGTCACCTGTAATCTTAACACTTTGTGGGGCCAAGGCAGAATTGCTTGAGACCAACCTGGGCAACATAGTGAGGCCTCCATCTCCACTATCCGCTACTAATCCATGGGCAAATTTAGTCTACTTTTTGCCTCAAACTTAATCAAACCACTACCATCTCATTGGGTTACCTGAAATAGCCTCCTAAAGGCAACCTGTTGCCACTCCTAGTGACCTTTTCCAATCCATCCCATTTTTGGGTTTATGTTTTGGTTTTTTTTGGAGTCTCGCTCTGTCGCCCAGACTGGAGTGCAATGGCCAATCCCGGCCACCGCAGCCTTCCAAGTAGCTGGAACTACAGGTGTGCGCTACCATGCCCGGCTGATTTTTTGATTTATTGTAGAGATGAGGTCTCACCTGCCCGGGCAGGTCTCGAACCCATGGGCTCAGGCAATCCACTCACCTCAGCCTCCCAAAGGCGCCGGGATTACAGGCTGAGCCACCGAGCCCAGCTGGTTTTATGTTTTTTTAGTCAGGGTCTCTTATCCATGCTCATGTGCAGTGGTACTGTTACATCTCTTCTTAGGCTGAACCTCCTGAGCTCAAGCAGGCTTTTCTAAGACTCACCCTCCAAAGTAACTTAGACTACAGGCAAACACCACCATTCCTGGCAAATTTTTAAATTTTGTATAAGGGTGAATCTTACTATGTTGCCTGCCCAAGCTGATCTTGAAGTCCTGGGCCTAAGCTGTCCTCCCATTTCAGCTTCCCAAAAGCCTGGAGTTAGAGGTGTGAGCCCAACCTGTTGATAGTTGTTGTTTTGTCTTAAGGTATATAGTTTGTAAGATTCTGGTTTAAGTCTCAACAAAGTTACATAGTTGGAAAATATGTCAACAAGCCTTTCAAGTAAAATATTAATCATGAAAAAGCTGTTTTAGTTCACAACTCAATCACCTAAATTATGTAGAGACAATCACTGTACTGTTGTATTCAGCAATAGTGCTTTATGTGTTCTGTCACAGAATATTAACAAAATACTAAAGTTGAGAGTTAATAAAAATGATTTTTCTTCATCCAAGGACTTTGTTAGGTGGAGCTGGGGTGGTGGATCATGTCTGTAATCCCAGCTCTTTGGGAAGCCAAGGTAGGAGGACTGCTTGAGCCCAAGAGTTCAAGACCAGCTTGGGCAACATAATGAAACCTCATCTCTACAAAAATGAAAAATTAGCCAGGCATGGCAGCACTCAACTGTAATCCCAGCAGCTTGGGGAGGCTGAGGTGGATCACCTGAGCCTAGGAGGTTAAGACTGGCCCATGATTGTGCCATTGCACTCTAGTTAATGACAGAGTGAGACCCTGACTCAAGGAAAAGCAAACACAAAAATTTTGAATGATACAGTGATTTAGCTGTGCTAAAGCATGGCTTTTTTTTATTTTATTTTTTTTTATTTTAAAGACAGGGTCTTGGCCAGGCTCAGTGGCTCATGCCTATAAACCCAGCACTTTGGAAGGCCAAGGTTAGAGGATTGCCTTGGCCCACGAATTTGAGACCAGTCTGGGAAACTTAGCAAGACCAGAAAGACAGTATCTTGCTATGTTGCCCAGGCTAGTCTCCAACTCCAGGGCTAAAGTGATCCTCCCACCCTCAGCCTCCCAAGTAACTGGGATTACTATGCGCCACCATGCCTGACACCACCCTTAACTGTTTGCAGCATCAGTGCAGATGTCAACAGCAAAAAAGGCAAAGTCTAAGTATTATGAAAGTTTTGACCTCATGGACCTCCCAAAACACTTCAGGTACCCTGGGGTCTGCTGACCACATTTTGAGGATTCTGCTCTGGCCTGTTTCCAATCTGAGTAATACCAATGTCTTAGAATTGCTACAATAGTAAATAACGTATTTAAGGCACCCAGCACAAAATCTAGAAGGAACACTGTCAATGTTTCTATTTAGTATAGCCCAGCTGATAGCCCTCTGCCAATCCAACCTTTATTCTCCTAACACTATGGTCAAAATTTCATCACATTTGCAGCATTTCGCATGTAATATGTATTCTAAGCATTCTTTATTTGCCTACTTTATATTAGTAGGGTTTTGTGTGTGGTGAATTATACATAACAAAAACTTACCATTTTAACTAGTTGTAAGTGTATGGATCTGTGGCTTTAAGTACATTCAGGCTGTTTCCACAGGAGGTTTTTGATTGTGCTTCCATCCTACTTACCTAGGCATTTAGCAAATGTTTCTTTCACATGTGACAGGCGAGATTTAATCTTTTGACACTCTGCATTTCTCTCCACTTCGCATTCTTATAAAATTTTTGGGCCACTCTACCTAACGGCATATCCTACAGATTGGGTGCAGCGACTGTAGCGAAGCAAATTTCCAGTCAGTACAGTCAGTACTTCCAGCCGCACACCTACAAGCCTACCGTCATTCCGGTTTCCAGGGAGGCTCGAGTGCCGCGAGACCTCCGAGCCAGGCAGGGGTGGGGCTTACGCAGTAGGTCCCAGCAGCCTTAGCGAGTCTCCGATTTTCTGACTGTGCGTGTGCCCGCGCAGGCGCACTAGTCATTCCTTGACTTCCGGTCACTTAGACGAGGCTGCGTGTCGGGCGGATTGGTGAGTGTTTTTACTCGTCTGGTTCCTCGGCTGTGGCTCAAGTACCTCGTTGGTCAGCAGGTTTTCCTGTGAGGACCGTGTTATTTATAAGTTTACCTTATAAAGGCTTCAGCGCGTCCGTTCCACCTACAGATGCGCGTGAGACGGGGCTGGGCTGTATGTGGGCCCAGGTTTTCCACGTTGGACTGTCGAACTCATTTAATTCACAGGCAACCGTGGTAAGGAACACGCCCTGAGGTCTCCAGGGCGGCCTCCCGACTCGCCGAGATGCTAAAGATGCGGCAGGACCCCTGCCTCCCAGCAGGCACACTGTCCTCCAGGGATTGTACCCAGAGAACTTATTCCGGACACCCGCCCGCAGGTTCAGAATGTTTGTAATTTCTTGGCAAATGGCCCCTAAATCTACTGTCTGTCAGCCGTGTTTTGGGGTAATTCAAGAACTGCACATGTTCTCTTTTAACTTCAGATAGGTGGGTAAGTTTGCCTGGGATATCTGAGAGCTAATTAAAATTGCTGATAAGTGTCAGGTGGTCTTGAAACCCAATCTCATTTGCGTTTTGGGGATTTAGGATGTGTGATAATATGGGTGTCTTCGGGGAGCTTGTCAGATCGTGTTCCCTACCACGGTTTTCGACCACGGTTGTCTGTAAACTAAATGAACTCCAATGACTGTCCAACGTGGAAAATCCAAACAGTCACTCTCCCCGGGCTCTGTCCAGGTGGCGAATGGGAGTGCAGGGCTCTGCCCCGTGATGTACAGTCTTTTTCCGCTACGTTGGAGATGAAGCTGGGCCTTGAGTCTGCGCCTATATATTCCTACGACTTCTCAGGGTCCTATGGACAGTGACTGAGGAGACAAACCATGCAGGAAACAGCCTTATACAGCACCGAACCTAGATTGTAATTCATCTTATGTGATTAGGAGAAACTTGGTGCTCTGTACTGTATTCACAGATTATTGCCTTGTTTTGCAGGATTTGTTCACGATTCCAGATAACACTTATTTGGGTAAGTAAATCTTCTCTGAAATGTCTGTCTTATCAGTATTTGCTTGTCAACCTTTTCTATAATAAAAATAGGAGTAAAGTGACCCCTGTTCAAGTTGGTCAGGGTCAGCCTCTAAGACATTTAGTCGTTCTGAGCTCAATTCTTTTGTTTGATATATACAAATATAAATGTGCTCAGTAAAAGACTATTGCCCTTGAAAATGTTTTGAGGGGTGATGATGTTTAGCAATGTTGCATTTGTTACTGTGAGTTTGTCTCTCAGACATTCCATTGTGGATATCCTGGGAGTTCGTTCTTCCCAGGCTCTGTCCTGATGGTATATGGGAGATAGGGCTCTGCCTAGTGATATACAGTACCTTTCCATAATGTTAGAGATGAAACCAGGCCTTAAGTCTATGCTGGCATATTCCTATGACTTCTCAGAGTCCTGTGGACAAGACAGAGGAGACAAACCATGTAGGAAACATGTCTGGTGCACTACAATTTAAGTTGAAGTAAGATCTTCAGATTTCTAATCTTTGTTTTCCTTCAGGAAAGAAGAAGATCTGCACTTGATGTTTGGACATTGTTGCTTACAAGGGGGCATTCAGAAAAAACTGGAATTATCTTTTGGAGGGTGAGTCCCTGGTAGCACAAGCCTCCCCCACTAGGTAAGTGTTCTAGGAGCCCATCGGTGACTGCTAGTGTTGCGAGAGGCTTCTTTCGGCTTCCATGGAGATTCTTTCAAAGTGTTTACCCATTTCATGATGGGTGATTTACATGAACAACATGCCTCAGTGAAATTTTGTTTTCTGTTAGTGAAAAATGTGGTGGAAATGGTTGCTATGATACAGACAGCTTACAAAGACGCTGCTCTGGGTAAAATGCAAATTTACAGATGGTTTTCCTGTTTTAAATGAGGTGAAATGTTGATTGATAATCAGCCTCATTCTGGGTGTCCTTTGACCAGCTGAGCTGAAGAAAATGTGTTAAGAATTTGTCAAACCATCTTAGAAGACTGCTGTCGGACTATTGATGAACTTGTGGAGCTGACTGGGGTGTCATGGAGTTCCTATTCAGAGAATTTTATCTGAAAATGTGGATGTAATGCAAGCTTCAGCAAAATTCATGCCTCACTTACACCTGAACAGAGACAATTTCTTGGCTGCATGCGATGCTTTGAAAGAACGATTGGAGGCTGACCCTGATTTTTTTTTCCAAAGTTATAACCGGAGTCCAATATTTGTACTATGGTTGTGACCCTGAAATGAAACAACTGTCTAGCCAATGGAAAACTGCCACTTCCCCACAATCCCAAAAAGCACAATAAGTAAAGTCAAATGTGAAAACAATGATCATTTGTTTCCTTGATGTGAGAGGGATTGTGCATTCAGAATTTGTTACTTCGGATCAAATGGTCAACTAAAGTTTTTATCTGAAAGATTTGAAAAGGTTTTGTCACAGTTTCCAGAAGAAATGTCCTGAGTTTTGGCAGGCAGGTCACCTGCCCACACTGCGCTGAGTGTCTAGCAGTTTTTGACCCAAAGTGACATAACCCTGGTGCCCCACCCTCCCTATTCACCTGATCTCGCCCCAAGTGATTTTTTTTTTGTTTGTTTCCCCAGATGAAAAAAGTTCTCAAAGGGAAACGTTTTGCAAATGTGGAAGAAGTGAAACAAAATACATCAGATGCATTAGAAGGCATCAAAGTAGATGAGTTCAGGAACTGTTTTGAGCAGTGGAAAAAGCATCTTGATAGGCGTATTGCATCAAATAGAGAGTACTTTGAATGTGACTGAAGTTTAAGCATATAAGAATAAATAGTTTGTTATAAATATATTCCAGGTTTTTTGGAGGTCCCCTTAGAATTTTTCGCTTATTTAATCAAGTTAGTAAACTGGCATTTTAACAGGGAGAGGTAAAAATCTCTGGCACATTTGGAGAACGTTTTGGGCACACTTGACACCTTTTTGAAAACTGCCATTAAACAGAAAAGTCTGCTGGTCTACTATTTAAAATTTTGGGATCATCTGGGAATTAGAAGATAAGATTAGTCATGGCACTAAGATTACATGGCTTTTCTCTTCACCATTCTCAAGTAGGCAATTGAGTTTCCAAGTAATTACTTCACGGATACAAAATATGCAGAAGAGATCTGTGTTCGTTTTTTATTCTAATGTAATTTTTTATAATTCACCTAGCAAATTCTTTGTAATAGACCTAACAAAACTCATTCATGTATTTATGAATTAAAATAAAGTTGACTACATGTTTGTGTTATCCATTTTTATGTGGAAATAAATACAGTGGTGACATCAGCCAAAAAACAGTTGTTTATGAATAGTACTGCTTGAGAACTGCAGAAAGCCTGATGGGCTCAGTTACCAGTGAGTTGCTGGACATGGGTGTTGAATTAGAAGTCTGGATTGAGTATAGATTAGATGGTAGTCGGTCCAATCCTGTAGCTTCCTATCATGTACTGGAGGAAACTTGACTTTAGCAAGAAAGACACTTGGTTTAAGTGACTAACTAGTATGCTGGTTAAGCCTTTACTACCTGTATCTGACTAAGCTAGAAATTGCCAGAATTAGCCATCCTTATGATGTGAGAGAATTAGGTCACAATAGAACCCTTGTCAAGCCCCAGTACTAGCTGCCAACATAGAAAACACACCCTGGAGGATGGGGACTAGTGGTAACCAACTAGAAGGTATGGTCTAGTACTGAAGCCGCTAGGAGAGGAAGGTGGATGGGATTAGTTTGGGTGATGGGTTGTAGCACATGGAGGTGTTCAGGGCAGTAGGTGGATATAAGAATGGGAGCTAGTTAAGCATTGGGAAATAAACAGCTTGGCTTTTCTTAGAAGCCAGATAACTGTAGGGCATCTCCCTAAACCAGTAGTTTAGGCTTGCCCGTGCCAGGCACTGTTCTAAGCACTTGGCATGTTAACTCAGGTGAGTATATTAATCTCACCTACCTTCCAGTGGAAAAGCCTAGGAGTAGAAAGGCTAATGACCCAAGTCCAAAACGAAGTGGAGCCTCAGCATGAAAATGCATTGAATCCTCACTCAGGAAGAAGCCAGGCAAGAGGCAGTTTCCTACTTTGTGTAGTCTCAGACCAGCCCTGTGTCCTCTCACTACATGTCTTATCTTGGTATCAACATACCCTATCTGAAGAATAGGTATTGAGTAAAAGTGTTCGCGGCTGTATGCTGTGACTCACGCCTGTAATCCCAGCACTTTGGAAGGCAGAGGTGAGAGGATTGCCCGAGCCCAGGGTTTTGTTTTTTGTCGGGTTTTTTTTTTTGTTTTTTTTTGAGTTGGAGTCTCACTCTGTCACCCAGACTGGAGTGCAGTGGCCACTCCCGGGCACTGCA
>NW_007253382.1:282242-283451 GCF_000164805.1 Carlito syrichta
GGGTCTCAAACCCATGGGCTCAGGCAATCCACTCACCTCAGCCTCCCAAAGGCACGGGATTACAGGCTGAGCCACCAAGCCCGGCAAGCCCAGGGTTTTGAAGACCAGCCTGAGCAATGTGGTGAGACCTCGTTGCTACAATAAATAAAAAAATTAGCCAGGCATGGTGGTGCACCCATGTGGTTCCAGCTACTTGGAAGACTGAGGCAGAAGGATTGCCTGAAGCCAGCAGATCAAGACTGGAAGCCATGAGAGTGCCACTGCACTCCAACCTGGGCAACAGTAAGAATAAAACTCAAAAGAAGCCAGGCTCGGTGGCTCAGCCTGTAATCCCAGCGCTTTGGGAGGCTGAGGTGAGTGGATTGCCTGAGCCGGTGGGTTCGAGACCTGCCCGGGCAACTTGGCGAGACCTCATCTCTACAGTAAACCAAGAAATCAGCCGGGTGTGGTACCGCGTGCCTGTAGTTCCAGCTACTTGGAAGGCTGGGCGGAAGGATTGCCCGAGCTCAGCAGGTCGAGGCTGCTCCTGGCCACTGCACTCCAGTCTGGGCAACAGAGTGAGATTCCAACTCAAAAAAATAAAATTCAAAAGAAAAAAATAGTGTTTGCTTTTTCCCAACAAATGAATTTAGGTGAGGTAACTGCAGTTCCACTCAAATTCTTAGGTGAGGTAACTGCAGTAAGGTATAGCTGAAGTAATACTACCAGTAGGTTGATTGGTTGGTTGGTTTGAGTTGGATTCTCACTCTGTTGCCCAGGCTGGAGGGCAGTGGCATGCTTACGGCCTCCACAGCCTTGA
Source organism: Carlito syrichta (assembly GCF_000164805.1). NCBI lineage: Eukaryota > Metazoa > Chordata > Mammalia > Primates > Tarsiidae > Carlito > Carlito syrichta. The sequence goes on from NW_007253382.1 coordinate 283,042, forward strand.
CCTGCTAGACTCAAGTGTTCCTTCCACCTCAGCCTTCCAAGTAGCTGGAACCACAAGTGCATGCCACCACACCTGGCTAATTTTTTGACTTATCATAGAGACAAGGTCTTTCCATGTTGCTCAGGCTGGTCTTGAATTCCTGGACTCAGGCAATCCTCTCACCTTGGCCTCCCAAAGTGCCAGGATTACAGACATGAGCCACTGGCATCAGTAGGTATTCTAGGTCACACTCTGCTAGACTTCATTTTGCAACATGCCACCTTGTAAACTGTTTCTAAATAGGCTACCTTTCCAGAAGAGAGAAGGGGAGGTTCAGGAATTAATAACTTGCCCAAGCCAGGCTCGGTGGCTCAGCCTGTAGTCCCGTGCCTTTGGGAGGCTGAGGGAAGTGGATTGCCTGAGCCTGCGGG
>NW_007253382.1:283683-288319 GCF_000164805.1 Carlito syrichta
TCCAAGTAGCTGGAACTACAGGTGCGCGCTACCACGCCCAGCTAATTTTTTTTTTTTTTAATTTATTGTAGAGATGAGGTCTCACCAAGTTGCCCATGTGGGTCCCGAACCTGCAGGCTCAGGCAGTCCACTCACTTCAGCCTCCCAGAGCACTGGGATTAAAGGCTGAGCCACCGAGCCCAGCTCATATTATTTCATCTAAACTTGTGTACCTCTGTCAAGTAGGTACTTTTCCTGGGCCTATTTTCTTGCCTTTTTTTCTTTTCTTTTTTTCTTTTTTTGAGTAGGAGTTTTGCTCTGTTGCCTAGGCTGGAGTGCAGTGGCACACTCAGGGCCACCACAGCCTTGACTTGCTGGGCTCGGCTCAGGTTATCCTTCTGCCTTAGCCTTCCGAGAAGTTGGAACCACAGGTGCATGCCACACAGCCAGCTAATTTTTTGATATATTGTAGAGATGTCTCGCCAAGTTGCCTAGGCTATTGTTAAACCCCTGGACTCAGACAATCCTCTCCTCCACCTCCCAAAGTGCTAGGATTACAGGCATGAGCCACCACACCCAGCGGACCTATTTTCTGATGAGGAAACAGATGGGAGCATTTCAAAAAGCTTCTCCAAGTTATACTGCCAGAAAGTGTCAGATTATGCATCTCAGCCAAGACCACTGAACCTGTACTCAACCTACATATCACAGTAAAATATTAGAAGTATTTCCATTTTGTTTAAACCATAGAACTTTTTTGTATTAGGCTGATATACCATAAAAGCTCAGTGTCTGATGCAATGAGTTATAAAAACCTACGTACCTGGCTTTATGTGATCGTAAATAATGAGATGAGTATAGTTTGTTTCCTCGCCAAGCTTCCCTGTTTCACCCCACTGTCTTTGTGCATGTGTTCCCATGCACAATGACATGGATAGAACCCATATCTTTATAATAGTATGCCCCAGGAGTAGTATATGAGGATTTACTCGTGTTCTGGGCATTCTCTAATCCTTGCAACAGCCATAAGGTGGTGCTAGGATTTTATTCAATCTACTTTATAGATAAGAAAGGCAATCAATGTTAGGTTATGTTTTTATTTTTTGAGTTGGAGTCTCACTCTGCCACCCAGGCTAGGGTGCAGTGGCATGTTCACGGCCACCGCAGCTTTGACCTCCCTGGCTCAGGCAATCCTCCCACCTCAGCCTTCCAAGTAGTTGGAACCAAAGGTGCGCTCTACCATGCCCAGCTAATTTATTTTTTATTTATTGTAGAGATGGGGTCTCACCAAATTGCCCAGGCTGGTCTCAAACCCCTGAGCTCAGTCAATCCTCTCGCCTAGGCCTCCCAAAGAGCTGGGATTACATACTTGAGCCACCACACCTGGCACTTTTATATTTTTATTTTTATTTTTTTATTTTTTCAATTAAAAAGCATTTTATTTGTTCATCCGAAACATTTTCACTGTGCTTACCAAGCACTTTGCATCATTATCTTATTAAATTCTCAACATGTCTAGGTATTTCCATATCTCCATTTTATGAATAAAAAAATATGCAGAGAAAGACTAGAAAATGTTCTCAAATGTCCACAACTAGAAGTATGTGGAACACCATTTTAAAATTATATTTGTCTGACTCTAACACTTGAGTTCTTCATTTTTGTGCTATGTTCTCTCTCATATGCATTTTTAATGTTTATTTTAATTTAATTTTATTTTTTAATCAATATTTTTATTTTAATATTGTGGGGTACAGTTAAGGGTTAGTTATGCAAATATGCTTCATTCAGGCAACCTTGTTGATAAGAGGTGTCTCACTGTCCCCAGACAGATATTGACTACCGTTAATCCCGCCTCCCTTCCCCTCCCTCCCCCCCACTTTTATATTTTTATATTTTACTTCTATATGTTATAAGCTCCCCAATACATTATTTACAGTTAGTCATCCTTGGATTCAACCAACTGTGGATTGGATCAAATGTGGACCCAGAAATATATAGGGCTGGCTATATTTTTATTTAAATGGAATTATCTTTTTTAAAGTTAAAAAAGAAAACTAACCCATGCAGTTAAATTTCCAGTGTTAGCCAGGCTCAGTGGCTCAGCCTGTAATCCTGCACCTTTGGGAGGCTGAGGTGAGTGGATTGCCTGAGCTCATGGGTTCAAGACCAGCCTGGGCAACTTGTCGAGACCTCATCTCTACAATAAATCAAAATAAGCCAGGTGTGGTAGCGCGCCTGTAGTTCCAGCTACTTGGAAGACTGAGGCAGAAGGATCACCGGAGCCTAGCAGGTCGAGGCTGTGGTGGCCGGGAGCGGCCACTGCGCTCCAGTCTAGATGACAGAGTGAGACTCCAACTCAAAACAAATTTCCAGTGCTTTCCATTCCTTTGTGTAGATTCAGATTGTCATCTGGTGTCACTTTTTTTTTGCACAAAGATTTTCCTTACCTTTTTTTTACTATGGGTCTCCCAGTCATCAATTCTTTCAACTTTTTTTTTTTTTTTTGAGGCAGAGACTTGCTTTGTCACACAGGCAGTAGTGTAGTGGCACAATCCTGGCTCACCACAGCTGGAAACTCCTGGGCAAAGTCATCCTTCTACTTCAGCCTACCAAGTAGCTTAGACTACAGGGGCACACCATCACACCTAAGTTTTATTTCTTGAGTTGGAGTCTTGCTCTCTCATCCAGGCTGGAATGCAGTGGCATGTCCACTGCAGCCTCAATCTGCTGGGCTCAGGTGATCCTTCTGGAGCTACAGGTATACGCTACCACACCTGGCTAATTTTTCTTGATTTATTGTAGAGACAAGGTCTCACCAAGTTGCCCAGGCTGGTCTCAGAGCCCTGGACCCAATCACTTCTTTCGCCTAAGCCTCTCAAAGTACTGGGATTATAGGCATAAGCCATCATGCCCAGCTTGATGAAATCTCTGTTGCCCGGGCTAGTCTCAGAACTCTTGGGCTCAAGTGATCTTTCTGCTTTGACCTCTCAAAGCACTGGGACTACAGGTGTGAGCCACTGCATTCAGTCTCACTTCATTTTACTTTATAAAATATAATTTTGCTGAAGTTTTTTTAAAGATACTGTTCTTTTGTCTTCATTTGCATTGCATCCTTGTCTTGGTTCTCTGCATATTTCTTTTTTCTGACTGCTTTTAAGATTTTTCTACTTGTCACTGATTTTGAGCAATGTGATTTTTATGTGCCTTGTAGTTTTTGTTTCTTGTGCTTAGATTTCCATTCCATGAAAGGGCCATATATACAAAGCTACCCCCAAATGCCAAAGGAGCAGAGAAACCAAAGAGGAAAGCAGGCAAATCCAGGTTGTCGGTGTCGGGTGTCTTATTGAGGGGACTTACAGACAAAAGTGTTGTGGATGACTGCAAGACAGGTAGATCTCTTCACCGTCACTCCCCAGACCCAAGGCTTATCACTAGAGGGGAACAAGACATGTGCTCTGTCAGACAGTGAAAGGCAACCCTCCAGAACAGATAAGAATGCTGAGACAGCATAGCCTAGAATCTGTGCGATAACATCAAGGTTGCTTTGGTCCAGAAGCAGGAGTGCATGTTCTTACAGTAAGGACAGTAAATAAAATAGAAACCATATGTGGGTGGGTGGGTGGATGGATGGATGGATGAATGAGAGAGTTTAAAGAACTGCTTTGCATGGTGATAGGGTCTAGCAAGTCTGAAATCTGCAGGGCAGGCTAGAAATTCCAGTGAGAGTTGATGTTACAGCCTTGGGTCAGAAGACAGTTTTAGCAAGATTCTTTCTGGTAAGGTCTTCAACAGATTGGATCAGACCTACCCCCATTTTGGAATGTAATCTTGCTTTCTTCAAAGTGTACTAACATAAATGTTTATCACATCTTTAAAAATACCTTCATGAACGAGCACGGTGGCCCACATCTATAATCCCAGCACTTTGGGAGGCTGAGGTGAGAGAATTGCCTGAGCCCACAGGTTCAAGACCAGCCTGGGCAACTTGGTGAGACCTCATCTCTACAACAAATCAAAAAATTAGCCGGGCATGGTGGTGTGTGCCTGTTGTTCCAGCTACTTGGAAGGATGAGGCAGAAGGATCCCTGAGCCCAGTAGGTCGAGGTTGCAGTGGCTGTCAGCATGCCTGGGTGACAGAGTAAGACTCCAACTCAAAAAAAAAAAAAACCTTCATGGCAATATCTAAAGAGGTGTTTGACCAAACATATGAGTATCATAGCCTAGCTAAGTTGACCCAAAATTAGCCATCACAGATCTGTAGGTTATAGTTTGGACAATCTCCTCCTGGTTTTAGGGACTCCAGTTATCTGTGTATTAAGCCACTTAAAGTTGTGCCATAGCTCACTGATGCTCCTTTTAAAAAAATTTTTTTTTAGTCTGAGTCTCACTCTGTTGCCCAGGCTAAAGTGCAGTGACACGCTCACAGCCACTGCAGCCTTGATCTGCTGGGCTCAGGTGATCCTTCCATCTCAGTCTTCCAAGTAGCTGGAATCAGAGGCACGTACCATCACACCAGCTAATTTTTTGATTTATTGTAGAGGCGAGGTCTATGTTGTCCATGCTGGTCTCGAGTTCCTGGCCTAAAGTAATCTTTTCTTTCTTTTTTTTTTTGAGTTAGAGTCTCACTCTGTCGCCCAGACTGGAGTGCAGTGGC
>NW_007253382.1:288608-289272 GCF_000164805.1 Carlito syrichta
ATCCTTCCGCCTCAGCCTTCCAAGTAGCCGGAATTACAGGCATGCGCTGCCACACCTGGCTAATTTTTGATTTATTGTAGAGATGAGGTCTCGCTGCCCAGGCGGGTCTCGAACCCACGGGCTCAGGCAATCCACTCACCTCAGCCTCCCAAAGGCACGGGATTACAGGCTGAGCCACTGAGCCCGGCTCTTTTTTTTTTTTTTTTTTTTGAGTTGGAGTCTCACTCTGTCACCCAGACTGAAGTGCAGTGGCATGCTTCTGGCCACCGCAGCCTCGACCTGCTGGGCTCTGGTGATGCTTCCACCTCAGCCTTCCAAGTAGCTGGAACTACAGGTACGCGCTACCATATCCGGCTGATTTCTTGATTTATTTTAGAGATGAGGTCTCGCCAAGTTGCCCATGCAGGTCTTGAACCCCTGGGCTTAGGCAATCCACTCACCTCAGCCTCCCAAAGCGCGGGATTACAGGCTGAGCCACCAAGCCCGACCAGTAATCTTTTCAAAAGAGCTGGAATTATAGGCGTGAGCCACTTCACCTGACCTGTTTTTTTTTTTGTTGTTGTTGTTGTTGGGTTTTTTTTTGAGTTGAAGTCTCACTCTGTCGCCCAGACTGGAGTGCAGTGGCCGCTCCCAGCCACCGCAGCCTCGACCTGCTGGGCTCCGG
>NW_007253382.1:289548-294916 GCF_000164805.1 Carlito syrichta
AGCCTCCCAAGGGCGCAGGATTACAGGCTGAGCCACCGAGCCCGGCTCCAGTTTTTTTTTTTAAGTTGGAGTCTCTGTTGCCCAGCTGGAGTGCAGTGGCGCACTCATGGCCATCCCAGTGTTGAGCTGCTGGACGCTGGCAATCCTTCCACCTCAGCCTTCCTAGTAGAGGAAACTACAGGCACGCGCTACCATCCCCAGCTAATTTTTTAAATTTATTGTAGAGACGAGGTCAAACCAAGTTTCCCAGGCTGGTCTCAAACCCACAGGCTCAGGCAATCCATTCGCCTTGGCCTCCCAAAGTGCTGGGATTACAGGCTGAGCCACCAAGCCCAGCCTCCTTCACTTTTAATGCTATCATCTGTGTTAGTTCTGGGTCAGGTTTAATTGATTGTTCTCTTTTTGTGGTTCATATTCAATAAATAATGACAGGTTGTGAACAAGTAATTGATATTTGGGTTCAGAGGAGAAAAAGATAATTGGATCCAGTGAAGGCTTCATGGAGGTAGGAACTGACTTAGCTTTAAAATATATCAAGGCCGGACTCGGTGTCTTAGTCTGTAATCCCAGCACTTTGGGAGACTGAGGTGAGTGAATTGCCTGAGCCCGCGGGTTCACGACCCACCCAGGCAACTTGGCAAGACTTTGTCTCTACAACAAATCAAAAAAAAAATTAGCCAGGCGTGATAGTGTGTGCCTGTAGTTCTGGCTACTTGGAAGGCTGAGGTGGAAGGATCCCCAGAGCCCAGCAGGTCAAGGCTGCAGTGGCCCAGAGAGTGCCACCGCACTCCAGTCTGGGTGATGGAGTGAGACTCCAACTTAAAAAAAAAAAGATATATCAAAAGGATCCTGCCTGCCGTGTCTTCTTGGTATCCAGCCCCGAAGGAGACTAGAAGAGCATTCGGCCCTCACAGAGGTCTCTTGGAGGGTAGGTGTTACCCACTGAGCGGCTGAGTGGTTGAGTGACTTGTCCAGGGTGACAGAGCGACCCACTCTGGGCCAAGGGGTCTGGGGCTCCCATCTTGTCCTGGTGAGATGCCTCCATGTAGGGTGAGGGACTCCCATTGGTGTAAGGCAGGAGGTGAGCGGGGTGGTTTACAAAGCGAGAAGACGGGTCTGGGCGGCAGGTGGCATATGTCCATTTCCCGCCAGAGTACATACTCCTGGACATGAGGGCTTTGTCCAGTGCCAGGCTGGTGGAGAGAGGAGTCAAGGGATCTTGTCCTCTGCTTGGAGGGACCAGGAAGGACGACGGTGGGGATGGAGTTGGGAGCTGGGGTGTGGAGTCACAGCTGGGACGCATAGGACCCCCAGGGAGTAGAAGAGTGCAGAGCGCCTCCCTGTCTCCCCAACATTGCTTCTTCATGAGCCTGGGGAGGAGAGGCTGCTGGCCCAGGAAATGGGGAGGGCCAAGCTGGGGGTCCCCAGGGCAAGGAAGGAGGAGGAGGAGTGGGCAGGAAGGGGTCACAGCTACAGAGAGAGTGAATAAAGGGAGACTGGACTGCACCCTGCCCAGAACTCTCTCCAGGAGAGATGGATGGAGAAAGAGCAAGAAATGTAGGCTGGGAAGGGACTGTGGGGGGTCTGAGCTTCAGAGAGTCTACCTGGCAGCAGGGCACATTCTGTGGAGAGTGGCTTCCAGAGTTCGGCCCATGAGGAACAGAACCCAAGGCCAGAAAGTAAAGAAAGGTCCTTCAGGAGAAGGGCCCCTGTCTGAGTGAACACTGTTAGTTGATGAGGAGCGGGGAGAGGACAGCAAGGGAAAGAGGGAAGTGAGAACACAGGCCTCAGTGGGCAGGAGAGACTTGCAGTCAGGCCTGAGGGATGGGTGATTACTAGAGGCAGAGGTAAGGACATCATGAGAAGGGGATAGAGGGGTTGAAGGGGTGCCTGCTCACAGGGGAGTGGAGGGACTGGTGCAGGGGGCCCTCCCCCGGGCTTGGTAGGAGGATCAAGAAGGAGCTGCCAGAGGAAGGAAGGGATCAGGAGGCCTCACAGTCCATAGCAGGGCCAGGGGCCAAGGGACCTGGTGAGGGGTTCTGGGATCAGCCACAAAATAGGCCCAGAGTGACAGAGGGAGAGTCGATGTGGGACAGAGTTGGGGAGAGTGCTTAGACACACATACTGTGGGGCTCCCCAAGATGGTCTTTGGATCCCTGGAATGAGGTGTGCCCTAGCAGTGGCTGCCAAGGTGCTGGGTGCAGCCAGGAGGGTGACCAGGTCACTGTAGAGCTCACAGAGATGGACATCCACACCAAGGACTGTGACTTGGCTCTGTCCTACTGACCTAAGTGTTAACTTCCATATGAGTCCACCTAGACTGGCACACAGCAGAGGTTCTGCAGTTCTGGGTCACCTGTTGTCAGCCACTCCAGGTGGGTGTGTCAGGCAATGGGCATGGAATTCTCCAGCCTTTGCAGGGGAGCAGGGACACCAACTTATTCAGGCTGGATTGGGCCCTCTCCAAATGGTGCCTCTGGCTTGAGCTAGTTACCCAGTGCTCTCTTTTGTGCCATCCATTGTCACCTCTTCCTGCTTTTCAAACTTTATTCTTAAAAATAATTTATGAGGCCGGGCTCAGTGGCTCAGCCTGTAATCCCACACTTTGGGAGGCTGAGGTGAGTGGATTGCCTGAGCTCGCGAGTTCAAGACCCACCTGGGCAACTTGGTGAGACCTCATCTCTACAATAAATCAAAAAATTAACTGGATGTGGTAGCACGCACCTGTAGTTCCAGCAACTTGGAAGGCTGAGGCGGAGGGATCATTGGAGCCCAGCAGGTTGAGGCTGCAGTGGCTGGGAGTGGCCACTGCGCTCCAGTCTGGGCGACAGAGTGAGACCCCCAACTTAAAAATAATAATAATAATAATAAATTTATGTATTTCCTTTTGAAGTTGCTCTATTTTATCTTATTTTTTATTTTTTTTTGAGTCAGAGTCTCACTGTCGTCCAGGCTGGAGTGCAGTGCCACGATCATGGCTCACTGCGGCCTCAACCTGCCTGGCTCAGGCCATCCTTCTGCCTCTACCTCCTGTGGTAGTTGGGACTGCAGACATGTGCCACCACACCTGGCTATTTTTTTCATTTTTTGGTAGAGGGGAGGTCTCACTATGTCACCCAGGCTGGTCTCGAATTCCTGGACTTAGGTAATCCTTCTACCTTAGTCTCCCAAAGTGTTAGCATTGCAGTGGTGAGCCACTGTACCCGGCTTTGAAGTTGTTCTTTAAGTGTTTCTTGTCATGTGCATGCGGGAGTAATTTGCTATACATACCAGTAAACATGATCTTCTCTTGTTCAGCTTTGCTCCCTCCCCAACCAGCATCATCTGCCCTCACGCACAACCTCACAACCAATTTGCCCTTCTGTGCGCTACTTCCTCCCATGTAATATGTTGGGGTTTTTTGAGTTGGAATCTAACTCTGTTGCCCAGACTGGAGTACAGTGGCCACTCCCGGCCACCGCAACCTCAACCTGCTGGGCTCCGGCGATCCTTCCGCCTCAGCCTTCCAAGTAGCTGGAACTACAGGCGCGCGCTACCACACCTGGCTAATTTTTTAACTTATTGTAGAGATGAGGTCTCACCAAGTTGCCCAAGCGGGTCTCGAACCCGTGGGCTCAGGCAATCCACTCACCTCAGCTTCCCAAGGCATGGGATTACAGGCTGAGCCACCAAGCCCGGCATCCCATGTAATATAATCATATGCCACATACGAGCACATTATCACATATGCTTAAAATGAGATCATGCAGTAATAATAACAGGAATAATACCAGGCACTTTTTACCAGCTGGGCATTGTTGTAAGTACTTTTCCAGTATAAAGGATTAATCATGCACACTTTGCTTTTCTAATTCAGTGTCTCACAATTCTAGAGCTATGTCTTCTGAAATGTATTTTTGGCTGGGCGCGGTGGCTAGGCTTGTAATCCCAGCACTTTGGGAGGCCAAGGCAGCAGGTTTGCCTGAGCCCAGGGGTTCGGGATCAGCCTGGGCAACTTGGTGAGACTTCATCTCGACAATAAGTTACAAAAACTAGCCGGGTGTGGTGGCATGCATTTGTGGTTCCAGCTACCTGGAGGACTGAAGCGGAGGGATCACCTGAGCCCAGTGGGTAGAGACTGCGGTGGCCATGAGTATGCCACTGCACTCCAGCCTGGGCGACAAGGTGAGACTCCAACTCAAAAAAATGTATTTTCAGCTGGGCTCGGTGGCTCAGCCTGTAATCCCAGCACTTTGGGAGGCTGAGGTGAGTGGATTGCCTGAGCCCACGGATTCGAGACCCGCCTGGGCAACTTGGCAAGACCTCATCTCTACAGTAAATCAAAAAATTAGCTGGGCGTGGTAGCACACACCTGTAGTTCCAGCTACTTGGAAGGCTGAGGCGGAAGGATTGCCGGAGCCCAGCAGGTCAAGGCTGCGGTGGCCGGGAGCGGCCACTGCACTCCAGTCTGGGTGACAGAGTGAGACTCCAACTCAAAAAAAAAAAAAAAGAATATCTGAGTTAGAGGCAACTCCCTTGGGTTCCCTCCCACTGTAGGTGCTTTTCTGTCCTGTCAATAAATCCTGCTTTAAAAAAAAAGAAAGTTAGCTTTCCCATGTAATTTTTGTGCCTCAGGGGTGGGATTTCCCATAAGAGGCCCTATTTCCCATTCAAGAGTGGGTAAGGGGAGACTCCAGGGACAGATGCCAAGTGGAACAGGTGGGGTGATTGGGAGGATGGAGATTGCATGTTTCAGACAGCTTGGAGGCATGTGTTCAAATTTTTCTGAGAGGGATTAAGGTGAACTATTGTGAAGCCCAGTTGGCCTATGAGCCCTGAATCTCCATGACCCCTTCCCTCTGTATAATTTGGAATAGATCATGTTAACCTGACATAAACCATGGGTGAAGATTCTCTGTTATGCCATATATGTGATTAAAGAGTTTAAAACAGCCACACAAAAAAAGATATATCAAAAACTTGCCAGGTGTGGTGGCTCAAGCCTCTAATCCCAGCACTTTGGGAGGCCAAGGTGAGAGGATTGCCTGAGCCCATGGGTTCGAGACTAACCTGGGCAATTTGGAAAGATCCCACATCTACAATAAAAAAATTAGCCGGGCTCGGTGGCTCAGCCTGTAATCCCGTGCTTTGGGAGGCTGAGGTGAGTGGATTGCCTGAGCCTGTGGGTTCGGCACCCCCTGGGCAACTTGGCGAGACCTCATCTCTACAATAAAAAAATTAGCCGGGCGTGGTAGCGTGTGCCTGTAGTTCCAGCTACTTGGAAGGCTGAGGCAGAAGGATTGCTTGAGACCCAGCAGGTTGAGGCTGCGGTGGCTAGGAGAATACCACCGCCTTTCAGCCTGGATGACAGAGTAAGACTCCTACTCAA
>NW_007253382.1:295797-296747 GCF_000164805.1 Carlito syrichta
GGGTCTCAAACCCGCGGACTCAGGCAATTCACTCACCTCAGCCTCCCAAAGGCGTGGGATTACAGGCTGAGCCACTGAGCCCGGCTGAGAAATACTTTTTTAATTGGACTGAGCTTTTAAAGTTTTCTAAACAGGGTAACATCTCACAGAAAAACATGATTTAGGCTGGAAATCTAGGTGGAATGAAGTGAAAGGAGAAATGAGAAGCAGGATCAGAGGCCAAGAGGGTGATGCTTCAGACAGGAGGGCAGAAATAGAAACATAGAGGAGGGGAGAATCAGAAGTCAAGGCATGAACTGGTGTTCTTCAGAGGACCCTAACTTTGGTTGGACCAATACAGTGTGGGGAGGGCATCTAGACCCTTGGTAAAGTACTGAGATTTGTTTTGGACCATTAGTTTAAGGTGTTGGGTGTTCTCAGTAAGATGTATGGCTGTAACTTGGGCAGAGGTCAGAACCAGCCCATCGGACTGACCTATCGGTTAAAAGTTGATGGCCCCTTCCTGAACAAGAGTTTTCTCCTGCTTGTGTGATGACCTCCATCCCTTTTTCTCATTTTCCATCTGCCATGAGTTTTTTGTGAGGAACAGTTGAGCTAATGGACATAGATGTGTTTCTGTAGTTAACAAAGGGTTTTACGGCCGGGCTCGGTGGCTCAGCCTGTAATCCCAGCACTTTGGGAGGCCGAGGTGAGTGGATTGCCGGAGCCCGTGAGTTCGAGACCCGCCTGGCTAACTTGGCAAGACCTCATCTCTACAACAAAATTTAAAAAATTAGCCAGGCATGGTAACGTATGCTTGTAGTTCCAGCTACTTGGAAGGCTGAGGCAGAAGGATTGTCTGAGCCTAGTAGTTTGAGGCTGTGGTGGCTGTGAACAGCATGCCACTGCACTCCAGCCTGAGTGACAGAGTGAGACTTCAACTCAAAAAAAAAAAAAAAAAACTGGGCTCA
>NW_007253382.1:297099-297522 GCF_000164805.1 Carlito syrichta
AAAAAAAAAAAAAAAAAAGTGTTCATTTAGGCTGGGAGTGGTGGTTCATGCCCACTTCATGTTCCCAGCGCTTTGGGAGGCTGAGACTAGAGGATCACTTGAGACTGGGAATTCAAGACCAACTTGGACAACAGAGCATGATCCCATCTTCATTCATTCATTCATTAATTTTTTGAGTTGGAGTCTCTGTCACCCAAGCTAGAGTGCAATGGCATGCTCTAGTCACATGCCACCATGCCTGGATAATTTTTTTTTAAATTGGAGTCTCACTCTGTCACCCAGGCTGGAGGGCAGAGGCACACTCATGGACACCACAGCCTCAACCCTCTGGGCTCAGACGATCCTTCTGCCTCAGCCTTCCAAGTAGCTGGAACTACAGACATGTGCCACCATGCCCGGCTAATTTTTTATTTATTGTAGAGA
>NW_007253382.1:297542-300728 GCF_000164805.1 Carlito syrichta
GTTCCAGCTACTTGGAAGGCTGAGGCAGAAGGATCGCTGGAACCCAGCAGGTCGAGGTTGCGGTGGCCGGGAGCGCTTCAGTCTGGGTGACACTGCATTCCACTGCACTCCAGTCTGGGTGACAGAGTGAGACTCTGACTCAAAAAAACAAACAACAACAACAACAAAAAAAAAAACAGAATTTTACAAAATAAATAATAATCACTTTTTGTAATTTCATGAAGCTACATTAACGAGTACGGTCTTGGAAGAAGAAAGAAGAGAGAGATCAGAGATCCTAGTGTTGAAACTTGGAGAAATTTCACAGCATATCATCCAAAAGAGGAGTTCACAATGGAGGCAGAGGAAATCCTGGCGAGGTAGGAAACCCTGAAGATAGGGCTTGGGGTGCTTTGGGAGGGCTCTGCCAAAAATTTAGTTGGTTAACACTTATCAACAGTATCTTGGGTGCCGGGCTCGGTAGCTCAGCCTGTAATCCTGTGCCTTTGGGAGGCTGAGGTGAGTGGATGGCCTGAGCCCGCGGGTTCGAGACCTGCCTGGACAACTTGGCGAGACCTCATCTCTACACTAAATCAAAAAATTAGCCGGGTGTGGTAGCGCATGCCTGTAATTCCGGCTACTTGGAAGGCTGAGGCGGAACGATCGCCGAAGCCCAGCAGGTGGAGGCTGCGGTGGCCGGGAGCGGCCACTGCACTCCAGTCTGGGCGACAGAGTGAGACTCCAATTCAAAAAAATATATATATATATATCTTGGCCAGAGGCAGTGTCTCATGCTTGTAATTACAGTCAGTACTATAGGAGACTGAGGCGGGAGGATTGCTTGAGCCCAGGAGTTCGAGACCAGCCTGTGCAATATAGTAAGGCCTCATCTCTACAAAAAAGTAAAAAATTAGCCAGACATGGTGTTGTGTACCTGTAGCCCCTTCTACTTGGGAGGCTGAAGTGCCAGGATTGTTTTAGCACAGGAAGTCAAGGCTGTGGTGCTCCTTGATCGTGCCACTGTACACCAGCCTGGGCAACAGAGTGAGACCCTGACTCAAAAAAAAAAAAAAAAAAAAAGCTGGGCTCATGCCTATAATCCCCGCACTTTGGGAGGCTGAGGTGAGAGGACTGCCTAAGCCCATGGCTTCAAGACCAGCCCAGGCAACTTGGTGAGACCTTTTCTCTACAATAAATCAAAAATTACCTGGGTGTGGTAGTGCACACCTGTAGTTCCAGCTACCTGTAAGGCTGAAGTAGAAAGATCTCCAGAGCCCAGCAGGTCGATGCTAGGGTGGCCATGAATGTGCCACTGTCCTCCAGCCTGGGCAACAGAAGAGAGACTCCAACTTAAAAATAAAAAAATTTATTTATAAATCAAGGTCTCACTCTGTGCCTGACTAATTTTTTAAATTTTTGTGGAGATGAGGTCTCACTGTGTTCCCCAGGCTGGTCTTGAGCACCTGGGCTCAAGTAATCCTTCTGCCTCAGTGTCCTACAGTGTTGGAATTACAGATGTGAGCCACCGTGCCTCCCCCCACCCCTTTTTGAGTCAGAGTCTCACTCTGTTGCCCAGGCTGGAGTGCAGTGCATGCTGCTCACAGCCACCACAGCCTCGACCTACTGGGCTCAGGCAATCCTTCTGCCTCAGTTTTCCAAGTAGCTGGAACTACAGACATGCATTACTATGCCCAGCTAAGTTTTTGATTTATTGTAGAGAAGAGGTCTCACTATGTTGCCCAGGCTGGTCTCAAACCCACAGGCTCAGGGAATCCTCTCACCTCAGTCTCCCAAAGTGCTGGGATTATAGACGTGAAACACTGCTCCTGGTTCCCCTTTTTTTGTTTTAACTTATTATAGAGACAAGGTCTTGCCAAGTTCCCCTAGCTGGTGTCAAACCCCTGGCCTCAGGTAATCCTCTTGCCTCTACCTCCCAAATTGTTGGGATTATAGGCATGAGCCACCGTGCCCAGTCAATACCCCATCTTAAATAGAAAGAAAGAAGCCAAAAAGTATTCATCTAGTGTTCCAGTGTGATAAGATGACTTTCAGGGTCAGAATCAACATGTAATGAAGAGAATGCCCTTCTGCAGGGTTGCTGCTCTAACTTGGGAAACCCCCAGACACAGTCAGGTAGCCTAAGATGTCACTTCAGAGAACACCTGAAATCCTGAAGAACTTTATCCATCCTGAAGAAAGGGTATATTAATAAGAGACAGTATTTTGCTTGGTGCCTACTTTCCATCACCAGCTCTCGTGTCCAGTTCACACTCTTTTATCTTATCTGGTCTCCCTCACTCCTCTTGGCTCTTGTTTTCCCCACGTCCATTTTCAGTTTTGTTGTAAATTATCTCTCATGTCAGGATCCTTTTGTGATTCATAAGTGTGATGATTGGGTTTTCACGTACATGTGTAAAGTGTGTCTCCCTCAAACCTTGTTACCAAGTCTGCCAAGAACGTAGAAAAAAAAATCGGATCGTGTCATTTCCCTGCGCAAATCACTTCCATAGTACCCCACTGCCTTGGGATAGAGCCCTGAGACTGTATCCATATCACTCTCACAAGCATCCTCTGCTGCCATCTTCTTTGCAGTTTCCCAGAGCCTTCCTGGGTTTTCATCACTCCCTGTCATTGGAAGTGTGGCTTCTCCTAGGATGGATGCCCGGCCCTCCTAGACATAACTTGGAAAGCTGTTCTTAAGCTCCAGGCGGAGTCAGATGCCCCTGTACGTACCCTTGTAACAGTTCTGTGTGGTTGTTGATAGTGTGATTTCTCATCCTTCATATGGAGACTCTCTTGAGAGCAGGGAAGATCGGTATCGTTTTTTTCTCCTTCGGTACCCTACCGCACCATATTTTCCTAACCAAACCCAGATTCAAGTAGTGTTTCTGGCTGTCATCCTACTTGTCCTGATTTGCAGGTTTACAAAATACACAAGCAGTGCAGCCGAGCTTAGAAGCGCGCCTTGCCAAGACCTCCCTAGACCGGGATCTTGCCGCTTGCAGTTCCCGGCACGGCCGCCAGGGGCCGCCGGGCTCTTTGTTTTCCTTTCTCGCCCGTGGTTGGGGCCAGAGGCCTGCAGAGCGCATGCTCTGGGGCAGTTCGCGGCCCGCGGGCGAGCGCTGGAGTTCCTTGTGGCCGACCTGCATCGAGGTAGGTCTCGCCCGTGAAGTGCGGAGGGGCTGGACAGACGGCGGCGAGCGGGGC
>NW_007253382.1:300852-304629 GCF_000164805.1 Carlito syrichta
CCTCCGCCGTCGCGTTCTCACGCCCGTCCCACGGCGCCCTCAGGCGGGAGATTCAAACAGCCCGAGCGGGCCGGGTGCGCGCGCGGCAGCGGTGGCCTCGCGGGCCAGGCGGGGACCGCGTTTCTGCCGCGGGGAAAGTGATTTTGTACCGCGTTTGTTTGGAGAAGGCGGTTTGCAGGGCAGGGAGGTCACTTGGGCCGGGAGAGGGTCTGCTGTAGGGGCCCGGGGCTGGGGGGTGAGGGCCGATGCAAGGAGAAAACCTCGCAGTTCCCAGGCGCCCGACGGTGGCGGATGGCCAGGTGAGCCGGGAACTCCGCGTCCGTGCAATCTGGCAGCAAACTCTTTGCTAGAGTCTGTTCCGTGCCGCCCTGCTGGGACTGGGGACCGTGGTGAGAAGACGGCACCCGTGTCGCTCCTTAAGGAGCTCCGGGACTCCTCCGGGAGCCCTCGGGGGCCCACCATTATGGCCTACTGAATATGCCTTTCAGACCGGGCGCCGCTGCTGGCGCGTCATTCATTCATCAAACTCCTCCGACCACGTGCAGTTGTGCGCTCACAGTAGTGGTGTTTGGAGTTTTACAGGAACCCTGAAGGGGACCAGGAGGGTCAAGTCTGGCTTTCCGGGTGAGGCGGCTCTTGAATGGGGTTTAAAGGAGCAGTTTTGCAGGCTACCTGAGGGTACTGGGGTTAGGGTGATCCCGGTAGGGGGCCCAGCACTTGCGAAGACTTGAAAGTAGAAGAGTTTCGCAGTCATAGATACCACAGGTCTTTCAGTGACTGGAGGGGGAGAGCAACAAGATGATACAGTGGGGCCTGGGTGGCAAAGAGTCTGGTGTACAAGCCCAAGGAACGCTGTGGGGTGGAGGAGGCAGGGAAGGGACATAAGGGTGGAGCCTGGAAAGATGAATTAGTCTTCTGTTTTGAAACATTCCAAGAGGGCACTTGTGTTTTTCTTTGGTACTTCCTAGTTAGGTACCCTCTGGACCCACCCAGGCCCCTTGAGCCATAGTTTTCTTATTTGTAAGATGAAGGAAAGAGGCTTGTGATGAGGATTACTAATATCCTATGATCCCCATAAAGCAGTAGTTCCAACATCTTTGGAAAAGCTATGGCCCCTTTCCCTGGGGAAGAATGAACACAGGCCCAGGCCCAGCCTATGTACAAGGAGGATCCCGGATGAGGAGCTCCTAGTGTGAAATATGCCAGCTCTTTGCTTGGCTTAACAGCAGCTCAGCAAATGTTTGTTGACACATGAGCAGTCTCCTCCTTTCCCTCTTGGGGACCTTTCACACAAAGAGATTCTTCAATCTCTGAATCTGGCAGTCAAGTTCTGCCTCCTGGTGTCGGGGAGGGAGGGGACAGCTGCTGTGGTCCTGGAGCACTCTTGTCTTTCTGCAGAAATTAATCTGTGGGTGAGTGGTGAGGTCACAGGGGGTCATAGCAGGAGCACCAGGCTCCTGGCAGACTGTGTAGTCTGATGTGCCTACCCCCTTCATTCAGCAAAGAAGTAAACTGAAATAAACTGAGTTGGGCTAGGGCAGCTCCCAGTAGAGTGTAGTCAGGAGACCTGGGATTTCATCCCTCCCCTATATGGCCTGGGACACCTTTCCTGAGCCTCATCTTCCTTTTCTGTACTACTGGGATGATCACACTCACCTCAGAGGGAGATGTTAGCAAGTTAGGAAAGGCTGGCATACCACAGGTGCCTGTTTTTGACTGTTATTTGCAACTGTTTTACTCTTCTCCCAGATTGTAAGCTCCTTGAAGATGGAAGCTGCGTGGGGTGGCAACGTAATGCCAAAGGCAACTCCTTATTCCTAACCCAGACACTCTCTGGCTGGTTAAGAAAACACACCTAAGCCGGGCTTGGTGGCTCAGCCCATAATCCCACGCCTTTGGGAGGCTGAGGTGAGTGGATTGCCTGAGCCCGCGGGTTCGAGATCCGCCTGGGCAGGTGAGACCTCATCTCTATAATAAATCAAAAAAATTAGCCAGGCATGGCAGCGTGCACCTGTAGTTCCAGCTACTTAGAAGGCTGAGGTGGAAGGATTGCCAGAGCCCAGCAGGTCGAGGCTGCGGTGGCTGGGAGCGGCCACCGCACTCCAGTCTGGGTGACAGAGTGAGACTCCAACTCAAAAAAAAACCAAAAAAACACACCTAGAGCAGTTAGCAAGGAGTTTGTCAGAAGGACCAATTTGTACAGTAGACAATATGCAGGTGGGTAACGAGCAGAGTGTGCAACTCTTTGGAAGATAGTATTGTCCCTGCCCGCCCCTGTGATTGCTCACAATAGTCGGTGCAGGGCCTAGAGTCCTCCATGTTAGAGATGAAGAATCTGGGACTCACAGAGAACTCGGGTATTCTCTCTACCACAGCAGGGAGTTGTGTCCATTGTCCTTCCTTTCAGTAAATCTGTCACTGCCTGGTCCACCCTCAGGCCCTGTCACTGTGTGACTAGGTTTGTGTACCCTCTGCACAGAGATAGTTCACTGAGACAGCAGCAGTTCCAGTAAAGAAAGAGTTTAATTATCACAGGACTGCTAAGCAGGAGATGGGAAATAGTTCTCAAATCTGTCTCCCTGAGAATTTTTGGGCTTTGTTTTTTGTTTGTTTGTTTGTTTTAGATACAGGGTCTTGTTATGTTACCCAAGCTAGAGTATAGTGATGCAGTCATAGCTGTACTGCAACCTTGAACTCCCGGTCTCCAAGGATTCTCCCACCTCAGCCTCCTGAGTAGCTGGGGCTACTGGTGTGCACCACCACACCTGGCTAATTTTTTGATTTTTTTGTAGAGACAAGGTCTCACTGTTTCCCAGACTGATCTTAAAAGTACTTGCCTGAAGCAATCTTCCTGCCTTGGCCTCCCAAGTGTTGGGATTATAGGTTGAGGCACTGCACTCAGCCTAGGCTTGGGTTTTTTATTTTTTTATTTTTTGAGTTGGAGTCTCACTCTGTCACCCAGACTGGAGTGCAGTGGCTGCTCCCGGGCACTGCAGCCTCGACCTGCTGGGCTCCAGCGATCCTTCCGCGTCAGCCTTCCGAGTAGCTGGAACTACAGGCCTGGCCCCCATACCTTTCTATAAAGCTGCAGGCACAGTCGGGCAGGGTGGCTCATGTCTATAATTCCAGCACTTTGGGAGGCTAAGGTGAGAGGATTGCCTGAGCCCATGAGTATACGAGACCAGCCTGGGCAACTTGGCAAGATCTCATCTCTACAATAAACCAAAAAATTAGCTAGGCGTGGTGGCACGTGCCTGTAGTTCCAGCTACGTGGAGGGCTGAGACGAAAGGATCACCTGAGCCCAGCAGGTCGTGGCTGCAGTGACCATGAGTGGTGTGCCACTGCACTCCATTCTGGTTGACAGAGTGAGACTCCAACTCAAAAAAAAAAAAAAAAGCTGCAGGCAGAGTAAATGGTAACCAGTCACTGTCTCCTAGTTTGTTTCTCTATAATGGTTAACTGTTTGAGAGTCAGGTCACTGAGGGTCACAGGACTTGTAGCTTTCCAAATTTCTATTGTAAAACTTCTTTGAGGTATTTTGTAGAGTTTGCATTTTGATGGACCAACTGGCCCAACTTGGCTGTGTGACCCACACCAAGGAACTAATTCAATGGGTGCCAACCCCCATGGCTCTGCCAATTAAGAGTTTTGATGCTAAGCCAGGCTCGGTGGCTCAGCCTATAATCTCGTGCTTTGGGGGGTTGAGGTGAGTGAATTGAGCCCGCAGGTTCGAGGCCCGCCTGGGCAACTTGGCGAGACCTCATCTCTACAATAAA
>NW_007253382.1:305096-319882 GCF_000164805.1 Carlito syrichta
TGAGGTCTCGCTGCCCAGGCGGGTCTCGAACCCGCGGGCTCAGGCAGTCCACTCACTTCACCCTCCCAAAGGCGCGGGATTACAGGCTGAGCCTCTGAGCCCGGCTGCAAGTTTATTTTTTACTTTTCTTTGTTTTTTTTAGTCGGAGTCTCTCTCTGTCACCCAGGCTAGAGTGCAATGGCATGCTCATGGCCACCACAGCCTCAACCTGCTGGACTCAGGTGGTCTTCTGCTTCAACTTTCCAAATAGGTGGAAGGAACTATAGGTGCTCACGACCACACCCAGCTAATTTTTTGATTTATTGAAGAGGCAAGGTCTTGCCAAATTGCCCAGGCTGGTCTTAAACCCTTGGGCTCAGGTAATCCTCTCATCTCTGCCTCTCAAAGTGCTGGTATTACAAGCATGAACCACAGCGCCCGGCCATTTTTTACTTTTTTTTTTTTGAGCCAGGGTCTCACTCTATTGCCCAGGCTGAGTGCCGTGGCAGTCATGGCTTACCACAGCCTTGACCTCACGGGTTCAAGTGATCCTTCCACCTTAGTCTCCCGAGCAACTGGGACTACAGGCACATGCCACCATACCTGGCTAATTTTTTAATTTTTGTAGAGATTAGGTCTTGCTATGTTACCCAGGCTGGTCTCAAACCCCTGGACTCAAGCATTCCTCTGGCCTTAGCCTCCCAAAGTGCTGGGATTACAGGTGTGAGCCACCATGCCTGGTCTGGAACATGCTTTTTTTTTTTTTGAGTTGGTGTCTCACTTCTTTGCCCAGGCTGGAGTGTAGTGGCATGCATGTTCACAGCCACCCCAGTGTCGACCTTCTGGGCTCCAGCGATCCTTCCACCACAGCCTTCCAAGTAGTCAGAACTACAGACGTGTGCTACTACACCCGGCTATTTCTTATTTTTATTGTAGAGATGAGGTCTCGCCAAGTTGCCTGGGCTGGTCTTGAACCCATTGGCTCAGGTAATCCATTTGCCTCGGCCTCCCTAAGTGCTGGGATTGCAGACTGAGCCACAGAGCCTGGCGGGAACATGCATTTTTAATGTGGGAAGAGGAGTCTCAAAGAGGCAGTTTGAAGGGGAGGAGTCTCACCCCAGGAGAATAAAAAAAGTTGGGTGAAGTTCATCGGAATCAGAACTGAACCAGTCACAACCTGCAGGAGCTCAGCCTGCACAGGCTTGGCAGGATTCTAGGCCCTTGGTTACTTTTCCATCTTTAGTATGTTGTTTTCCTTCCTCAAGAAAATATATAGAAAAGTACCTCACCTTGTGTTCATGTACCATGGAGGGGGAAGCTGGAGAGGCTGAGGCTCTTAGGACCTACTAGAAGGAGGGAATGGGGTTGTGCTAGTTCGGCCTACAGCTGAGAGAGACGGGCCCTTTGAGTTCTACCATTTCTGACCCTAGTTAGAATTTCTATTCCTCATCATGAGGTGAATTAGATTTGATCACTGGTTCCCAAGTGGGACTGTGCCTGAGTATTACCTAGGCCAGGACCTAGACATTATAATAACATCAGTATTAATTTATGGAACATTTACTGTATAAGAACTTTCACAGTGTTAGCTCATTTAATTGTACATATCACACAAGGTATAGGGACTATTATTATCCCCCTTTTACTGAGGAGCAGACTGAATGGTGAGATTAAATGACTGCCCAAGGTCAGTTAGAAAGTAGTGGAAGCTGGGCTTGGTGGCTCAGCCTGTAATCCCGCGCCTTTGGGAGGCTGAGGTGAGTGGATTGCCTGAGCCCGTGGGTTCGAGACCCGCCTGGGCAACTTGGCGAGACCTCATCTCTACAATAAATCAAAAAATCAGCTGGGTGTGGTAGCACACACCTGTAGTTCCAGCTATTTGGAAGGATGAGGTGGAAGGATCGCCAGAGTCCAGCAGGTTGAGGCTGCGGTGGCCGGGAACGGCCACTGCACTCCAGTCTGAGTGACAGCGTGAGACTCCAGCTTAAAAAAACAAAAAAAGAAAGTAGTCGAGATACCATATTGCAATTTGAATAAATAACTTGCTTGATTATAAAGCTACTTGCTGTACCATCCCAAGGTACAGATTCTTTACTCACCAGCCATCATTGGTGCCTTCCTCAAGTTTTAATAAACCCATGTCTTTCCCTGAAAAAAAAAAAAAAAGAAAGTAGCTGAGTCCAGATTCTGGCCTCAGAGGCTGCGCTCTTAACGACCACATGCTACATCACTTCTTCATCTGCATAGCTGCAGAGCACTTCGCCCCCAGCGTCCATTCCAGAGGATCACAGTATAGAGTTTGGAAGTCCCTGGCTTAGACAACTTAAAGATGAGGGCTCAAAAAGATATATTTCAGAGTTGCATGTGTGGAGAAACAAAAGACTTTGGACAGAATGTGGGCTGGCTTGGAATTGAGAGAACTGGGGAGAATGTCTCTGTTTCCAGCAGCCTGGAGATGACATGGGGGCACTGGAGAGAGCCCCAGGTAATGGAGAGGACAGGCTCAGGGCTGAGGCTTTCCGCTGCCCTGGATCTTCCTGTGTCCAACTCTCTTGGCACCCTCAGGTGGTTTCCTTTTCCCATTTTGTAACACCTGATGTCTGTATGTTAGTGTGAGTCTATATATAGTTTTTATCTTGTTGGATTGTGTAAGAAAGCCAGCCTCTTCCCAGGCCTGGCGCTTCTGGATCAAAGGGGATAAATGGTCTGGTTTTGTTTTTTTTGTTTGTTTGCTCACTTGTTTTTTTGTTTTTGAGTTGGGGTCTTACTGTTTCTCAGACTAAGTGTAGTGACAAAATCACAACTCACCACAGCCTCAACCTCCCGTTCTCAGGCAGTCCTCTTGCCTCAGCCTCCAGAGTAGCTGGGATTATAGGTGCACACCACCACATCCAGCCAACTTGTTTTTCGTTTTTTTTTTTTTGTAGAGACAAGTTCTCTACAAAACTCTGTTGCCTAGGCCGGTCTCAGACTCCTGGACTCAAACAATCCTCTTGCCTTGGCCTCCCAAAGTGCTGGGATTATAGGCATGAGCCACTGCACTTTACTTTGGTTTGGTTTTATTTAATGAAAATAACTTTCACTGGGCTCGGTGGCTCTCAGCCTGTAATCCCGTGCTTTGGGAGGCTGAGGTGAGTGGATTGCCTGAGCCTGCGGGTTCGAGACCTACCTGGGCAACTTGGCAAGACCTCATCTCTACAATAAATAAAAAAAAAAAATTAGCTGGTCATGGTAGCGCACGCCTGTAGTTCCAGCTACTTGGAAGGCTGAGGCAGAAGGATCGTCGGAGCCCAGCAGGTTGAGGCTGCGGTGGCCGGAAGTGGCCACTACACTCCAGTCTGGGGCGACAGAGTGAGACTCTAACTCAAAAAAAAAAAAAGAAAATAACTTTCCCCTGCCCCTGACTATATTAGCGTATCACCAAATTTACAGTGTTGGAAGGAATTATGAGGGATATTTTACTTAACATTGTTCTTTGATGTTTTTAATTGTTTTATAACAGACTAAAAAAACTTTTTTTAATACATGTAATGATTCTCATTAAACATCTTAAATCGTATAGGAAGGTACAAAGAAAAGTAAAAAATTGTCCATAATCTCCTTTTCCAGACGTTACAGTTGTTAATATTGGATATTTTTCTTCCACATATTTTTCTTTTAATGACTTTATTCTGTTCTGTCATGAATATACTCATATTATCTAACTAGTCCACTAATATTGAGCACATGGGTTTCTCCATTTTTGCTGCTGTTGTTTTTTATTTCATGAAGAATACTGTAGAGAATACATGTGGAACTTAACATTTGGGTGCATTCATCATTCTGTTTTGGGGATAAATTTTGAGAAGTAGAATTGCTGGGGAATTCTTCTTACCTTTTTATAGGTTTTTTGATAATTATTGTCTAATTAGGATACAAAAATGATCGTCATTTCTGACATGTAGTATTTGACTGTGTAAGCTGGATGCAGTGTGGCTCATGCCTGTAATCCCAGCACTTGGGGAGACTGAGGCAAGAGGATTGCCTGAGTCCACAGATTTGAGACCAGCCTAGGCAACTTGGTGAGACCTTGTCTCTACAATAATTCAAAAAATTAACTGGATATGATGGTGTGGGCCTGTAGTTCCTCTACTTGGAGGGCTGAAGTGGAAGGATCACCTGTACCTTGAGGTTGAGGCTGCAGTGGCCATGATCGTACCACTGCACTCCAGCCTGGGCAGACTACAACTCAAAAAAAAAAATCATAATATTTGACTGTGTTTTTCAGGACAGGAAGATGCCACCCAAGCGCATAACTAAGAGAAGGTCACCCCCAGAAGATGCCATACCCAAAAGCAAGAAGGTGAAGGGTAAGTTGGCTGTGCCTTCTTTCTGGGTATGGGTGGCTTCTTGGAGCCCTGAAAATCTGGGACTAGAATCCTGCCTCTCTGATACTTGAAGCTAAGGGCCTTGAATGTCCAGGGACCCCACCTAGCTGGAGTCATTGCTCATTGACTCTCACCCTCTGGAAATCACAGTGGGGCAGAGACTCCTAAAACACTCAGGCAGTACTGGCAAAAAACTAGGTCTTAGGACTTTCCCAGGCAGTAATACGTCACAGTTAGGACCACTGATTTCCAGATGCGGGTTCAAGTCCTGGCTCTGCCACTTTCTAGCTGTGTGACCACGGGCAAGTCATTTAGCCTCGCTAAACTTGGATTATCCACTTTATAAAATGGAGGCAAGAGCAACACAATCTCTCTGGGCTGTGTGAAGATTAAATAAGACAATGGCTTGGTAGCATCTGAGGGAGGTGGCTGTGGTTTCCTTTCTCCTGAGATGCTGGAGGGGGGTAGGGAGGAGAGAAAAGCCACTCCCAATTTGGGAGGGGCCAGTATGGACCTGTGCTCAGATAGTGTCTGTCTTTTGCAGGCGCGAGGGTTGCTGCCTCCCGCCGCGTTACCGATGCCCATTCCTGCCCAGGTACCTGCAGGTTGTACCCTCCTGACCAGAAAACCCAACCAGGTGGCTCCCCACCAAGTGCACTCTCTACACAACCGCAGTGGTCCTGGCAGCTGTGGCCACATCCCTGGGGGGAGGGGTTAGATGCCATTGACTGTCAGAAGCTGCGGGCGGCCTCCATTGGCCATCAGAATGCTCTGTGCCACCCAGGCAGCAAAGGGTAGACATTCTTATCTGAACCCTGAGTGTTGGCACCATGACTTCTGACCAATAACATACAGCTAATTAGGAAAGCTATCTTGTGTCCTCACTGTTCTCTTCCTCTCTCCACTGAGACTCGTTTCACAGTGTTGGGTCTCCTTGTTTCCATTACCTACCTCGCATTAATAATATGCTCAGTTTTTAATCTTCACAAAAAACCGATGAGATAGGTACTTTTGTAATTTCTGTTTCACAGATGAGGAAGCGTAGGGGTCATACTAATAGTCTGTGGCAGAGCAGGGGCTTGAACCTAGGTCTGCGTAATCCCAGAGCCCATGAAGTGCCCTCTCCTTGCTGCTCTCATCCTGCACACTCAGGGACTGTTGTCTTCATCCCTCAGTCTCACACAGGTCCCACAGCACAGAACCAGGCTTAGTGCTGACACTGGGCCAGGGTGACGTGGGCCAGCTGGGACTGGGGGAGAATGTGATGGAGAGGAAGAAGCCAGCCCTGGTGTCCGTTCCAGAGGATGTTGTGCAGGCCGAAGCTGGGGGCATGCACACCGTGTGTCTAAGCAAAAGTGGCCAGGTAGGTTTTGGGGGTTGAACAAGGCCTGGGATTGGGAGGCTTGGGACCTTTGAGCCACACATGCTTCCCTGTGGAGATGGTGCTGGTTTGCAAAGCAGGGAGTGGCCTAAACAAGAATGGACTGCATGTCCAGACCTTATACTAATGGGGGCATGTTGGGCACAGGTCTACTCCTTCGGCTGCAATGATGAGGGTGCCCTGGGAAGGGACACATCAGTGGAGGGCTCAGAGATGGTCCCTGGGAAAGTGGAACTACAAGAGAAGGTGGTACAGGTGTCAGCAGGAGATAGTCACACAGCAGCTCTCACCGATGATGGCCGTGTCTTCCTCTGGGGCTCCTTCCGGGTAAGGCTGGATCTGGAAGATGGCATGGGGCCTGGCAGGTAGAATTAACTGGTGGGATCCAGAGGTAATCTGCCTCCATTCCATCTGTGGTACTTACTGGTGGGGAGATAAAAGCCCACAGGTAGAACTGAGGCCCAGACCCCGGTCTCTGGCTTCTACATCCAGGTGTGTCCACACCACTGGCTGCATCCTTGAATCTGATGTTATGCAGTATATGTCCTGGGACTTGTGGGCCAAGGATAAGTTGAGGCTGATCCAGGAAGCCTGCTGTCCTTACGCATCTATCTGTCTTTTGCCTCTCTCTTGCCTTTGCAATGCTGCCTTTTCCATACTTCCTAGAGGCTTGGGTTGGGGAGGTATGGAGGCAAGAATTGTCCCAACTTAGAGTTTCCAATGTAGGGGAGTATAGTTTAAAAAATAGATTCAGGCTGGAATTATGGGGGCTCACGCCTATAATCCTAGCACTTTGGGAGGCCGAGGTGAGAGGATTGCCTGAGCCCACGGGTTCGAAACCAGCCTAGGCAACTTGGCGAGACCTCATCTCTACAGTAAATCAAAAAATTAGCCGGGCGTGGTGACATGCACCTGTAGTTCCAGCTACTTGGAAGGCTGAGGTGGAAGGATCACCTGAGCCCAGCAGGTCATAGCTGCAGTGGCCATGAGCATGCCACTTGCACTCCAGCCTGGGCAACAGAGTGAGACTCCAATTAAAAAATAAATAACAGATTCAGCATTAAAATCGCCTTGGTACTTTATTATTTATTTTTGAAATGTCGAACATCACAGAATCTGATGGGCGTTTCATAAGTATTTCAGTATGTGGCCTGGCTCTTGCCTGGCTCTCCATCCCCATCTGCTTACATCCCCTTCACCAGACAGCTCTGTGGCTGCCTTCAAGCCTGTATGTGACTGGTATGGTCAGGTAGGACTGTCTGATAAATGCTCTTTCCCTTCCTTTTAGGACAATAACGGTGTGATCGGGCTGTTGGAGCCCATGAAGAAGAGTATGGTGCCTGTGCAGGTGCAGCTGGATGTGCCTGTGGTGAAGGTGGCCTCAGGTGAGTCTGGGGGTACTCACTTTGGGCAGGAGTTGGAGAACCTTGTCCTGTGTTAACCCAGCCTTGGGCCTTTCAGACAAACCCTGCATCCCCCACCTTCCTCTCACCCTCAGGAAACGACCACTTGGTGATGCTAACAATTGATGGCGATCTCTACACCTTGGGCTGTGGAGAGCAGGGACAGCTAGGCCGTGTGCCTGAGTTATTTGCCAACCGTGGTGGCCGGCAGGGCCTTGGTAAGTAGCTTTGGTACCTCCAGTGGGGCAGATTGGCAAGCCACTCTCCCAGGAAGGACAAAGACAGAAGGGAGTTTCTTTGTTCAGGCTTATATCACATTGACTAGTAGTGTTGGTTAAGAACTCAGACTCTGGAGGCAACAAGGTACCCTGGATTCAAATCCTGATTGTGCCACCTACTCACTGTGGGATGCTGGACATAATTTCTTTTTTCTTCTTTTTTTTTTTTTTGAGTTGGAGTCTCACTCTGTCACCTAGACTGGAGTGCATTGGCTATTCCCGGCCACCGCAGCCTCGACCTGCTGGGCTCCGGCGATCCTTCCGCCTCAGCCTTCCAAGTAGCTGGAACTACAGGTGCACGCTACCACACCCAGCTAATTTTTGATTTATTGTAGAGATGAGGTCTCACCGAGTTACCCAGGCAGGTCTCGAACCCGCGGGCTCCCAAAGTGCTGGGATTACAGGCTGAGCCATCGACCCTGGCCTGACATAATTTCTTACTTACTTTTTTTTTTTTAATTGAATTTCACATAGTTTCCTCATCTCTAAACCTACCTACCTCTAAACCTTCATTAGGTTCCTGAGATGTTAAATGAATGAATTAGAAGAATGTCTGGCATATAGTAAGTTTCATGTCAATGTTACCTCTAATGACTGGGAATCTGAGCAAGGCTTGTATTCTCTTGACCTCAGTTTCCTGTTCTGTAAAATTGATATGAGTCCCTGCTTAGCCTCCCTCCAAGAGCTTTTGTAATGGAGAGGCAGAGAAAAGAGAGGTCTTGTATATGTGTCTGTCACTGACTGTGGCTTCTTCTCTGTCTGCAGAACGACTCCTGGTCCCCAAGTGTGTGATGCTAAAATCTAGGGGAAGCCGGGGCCATGTGAAATTCCAAGATGCCTTCTGTGGCGCCTATTTCACCTTTGCCATCTCCCGTGAGGGCCATGTATATGGCTTTGGACTCTCCAACTACCATCAGCTTGGTAAGTCCTGACTCAGCATCAGGCATGACCCAGTGACTTGAGTTTCAGTCCTGGCTCTACCACTTACTCATTTGCACCCTTTGTGGGGTCATGTAACCCCTCAGAGCCACAGTTTTGTCATCTGTAAAGTGAAAATATCCATATCCTGATGACAGATGGCCTCATTGTGGGAGGGGATTGAGAAGGGCAGCTCCCAAGACACCTTCACTTTGATGGCTCTATTTTGGTCTTTCCTCCAGGAACTCCAGGCACAGAATCTTGCTTCATACCCCAGAACCTAACAGCCTTCAAGAACTCCACCAAGTCCTGGGTGGGCTTCTCTGGTGGCCAACACCATACAGTCTGCATGGATTCAGAAGGTAGGACCTCCAGGTCCTTCTCTTGGTTGGGAACAGAGTGTCCCTGGGCTCAGGCCTAGCCAGATTCCTAAGACCCATGGTACTTGAAGCCTAGGTCTGTTCCATGGGTTGGGCCAGACGTGGGCCCATGAGGGTCACCCCCAAACCCTTAGAGTCCTGGTGCTCTTTCAAGTGTGAGTTCAGAGGGGGCCTATGTGGAGGTTCTTCTAGACTTTCCCCAAAATTGGGAAGAAACACTCCTTCTGATTGCTTTGAGAACAGGGCAAGCTCCCACAGACATGGAGACTCACTTGGCCTACTGCTCATTTTGCCTAGTGCATGCCCTCTGCTGCTGCTCATCTCTCTCCCTTCTCTCACAGGAAAAGCATACAGTCTGGGCCGGGCTGAGTATGGGCGGCTGGGCCTTGGGGAAGGTGCTGAGGAGAAGAGCATACCTACTCTCATCTCCAGGCTGCCTGCCGTCTCCTCAGTGGCTTGTGGGGCCTCTGTGGGGTATGCTGTGACCAAAGATGGTGAGTGGGGCTGCCCACACTCAGTCTGGTTGGGACCTGGGGATTGGGATTCTCACGAAATTCCCAGCAGGCTACAGAGTTCACTATCAGGTGGGGCTGAGCTGCAGAGAGCAGTGTTTGTGATGACACTTTGCTATTGATTCTTAGAAGCTCTGACTTTGACAAACATAAAACGAGTAAACATGTATATGTATATTTTTTGAGTCGGGGTCTCACTCTGTCACTCAGGCTGGAGTGCAGTGGCATGCTCATGGCCACCACAGCCTTGATCTGCTAGACTTAGGTGATCCTTCTGCCTCAACCTCCCAAATAGCTGGGACTACAGATGTGTGCCACCACCCCCAGCTAATTTTTGATTTATTGTAGAAATGAAGTCTCACCAAGTTGCCTGGGCTGGTCTCAAACCCGTGAGCTCAGGCAATCCTCTCTCCTCTGCCTCCCATAGTGCTGGGATTACAGGCTTGAGCTACCGTGCCTGGCATAAACACATTATTTTAATAAAGGTGACTTGTTCTGCAGAAGAGAGAAACATCTAAGAGTGAGATATCACTGAGGCCCAGAGAGGCAGTAGAACTTGAACCCAGGTCTCCAGACTCTCGAATCAGGCTTCTCTCTATATTCTCTATCATGGCAACTTTTTTATGTACCTACTAATATTTGCCAGCTTCCCAGGGACTTGTACTTAGAATCTTATCAGGAGAAAGAAGGCTGAGTAGTCAGAGTCCTGGTATGCACACCAGAGAAGGGTATGAACAGGTGGCTGCCAAAGCCTGAGTGGGTGAAAGGAACAGCCAGGGAGATCCTTTAGAAATCTGGGATAGGCAGAGTTTCAATCCTTTGTGAACAGCAGTGAGTGGCATCCCAGACAGGAACATCCAGAGTATTCTCAAAGGTGGTCCTGAGAACAGATGGTGGTCTAGGACTTTGGGTAGTGGCCAGTTGTGTAGGACCTTGAAAGCCATGCCTAGGAGCAGGGAGAAGCCTCTGGCAATGTGTAAAGACTGTTGTCTCTGGTTTACAAAATTCTCTTTTACTCATCTCCTTGGATTCTCCCAACTTCTCTGAACTGCCGGAGGATGGGACCTTGCCAGGCTGCTGTTGACCAAAGCTAAAATTCACCCCCATGTCCCAGGTTTCTCACATTACAGAAAGATGGGGCTGGAAATTTTGGAGAAAGCTGCCCCCATTTCTCTCCCCTGCAGGTCGTGTTTTTGCCTGGGGCATGGGCACCAACTTCCAGCTGGGGACAGGGCAGGAAGAAGACGCGTGGAGCCCCGTGGAGATGACAGGCAAACAGCTGGAGAATCGTGTGGTCTTGTCTGTGTCCAGTGGGGGCCAGCACACAGTCTTATTAGTCAAGGATAAGGAACAGAGTTGATGAAGCCTCTGAGGGCCTGGCTCCTGGCCCCTCCCCCAAACTCCCTCACAGAACAACAAAGCAGTGACAACTACAGATGCTTGCAGGCCTCTCTCCCCAGCTCTGAACACTGTGTCATCTCCTGCCTTTTTACCATCCGCAGAACAGAATCCTTTTCCTTTTATTTCTTCTCTTTGGGAATTATCCTGGGACCTGCAGGATGACGGTGTGGAGGGATGGACAGGGGGCTTTTCAGAAGGAACACTGCTGCATCCCAGAGCTGTGTGGTTAGACCTTTTCTCCCATTTCCCTACCTTCCATGGTCCTGGCTTGCCCTGGCTTTGCCTACCATGAAACCAAAACTTCCTTCCCTTTGGGGGTTTGGTACCCACACTCTGAGTGGGGCTTCATCAAGCCCCACTCTAGTCCTTTTCCTGCCCCTAACAAAATACAGGCAGACAAATGGTACAGTCATCAGACCCAGCTATCATGGACCCACACCTGGGGCAATTGAGAAAAGGGCAGGGCTACATGGCTGTGAACAACCCTAAGCCAAATATTTGGCTCTGAATAGGTGTCCTTGGGACAAAAAAGAATGGGTTGGTCACAGTGGCTCAAACCTGTAATCCTAGCACTTTGGGAACCAAGGCAGGAGGACTGCTTGAGCCCAGGAGTTCAAGACCAGTCTGGGCAATGTAGTGAGACCTCGTCTCTACAAAAAATCAGCCAGGCTTGGTCGTGCATGCCTAGAGTCACAGCTACTTGGGAGGCTGAGGTGAAGATTGCTTGAGCCCGGGAGTTCTAGGCTGCGGTGAGCTGTGAATGTGCCACTTAAACTCCAGCCTGGGCAAGACAGTGAAACCTCTTTTAAAAAATTCTCTGCTTGACCAAGAAAAAAGGCCAGCTAGCTGTTCTCCTAGAGGTACAAAGCATACTATTTCCCCTTCAGCATTGCCTGTGTATTCCTCCCATCCACTCAGCTTCATTTGCAGCCAAAAGCTTGAAACTGGAAAGAAAAGCCGTGCTGGGCAGGGTAGGGGATGGGGGGAGAGAGAATGGAGGGTTTTATAAACAAATTCGTAGCAATATTGGGAGGAGAAAGAAGATTGGAGGGGCAGAGACTGGTCCTGAGAAGGAAGCAGCAACTTGTACAATGGCTGAGAAAACTGAAAATAGTTTTGATTTTTTTAAAGTGTAAAATATTTTGGAGGGTAGAGTGAAATCTTTTAACACTTTCAATAAATGTAGAGTTTTATAAAACATGCCACTTGTTTTCTATGCATTCCCTGCTTTTTTAAGGGAATTCCTCCATGTGCCAGGCACTGTTGGGAAGGGCAGAATAAACCTATGAGCCTGGTGTCAAGACTACAACTTAAGTGATGGCGAAATGTCCAGAGGTGCTGGTGTGTGCCAGCCAACTGTCAATGTGGCTATCTCAAGAACTCTTCAAATTCATCAAAAAAGAAAAAAGTTGATTGGATATTTTTGTTTGGGTAGTTATATTTCAAGAATCACTGGTTTTTTTTGAGTTGTAGTCTCACTTTTGTCACCCAGGCTGGAGTGTAGTGGCACACTCATGGCCACCACAACCTCAACCTGCTGGGTTTAGGTGATCCTTCCACCTCAGCCTTCCAAGTAACTGAAACTACAGACACACGCCACCATGCCTGGCTAGTTTTTGTGATTTATTGTAGAGATGAGGTCTCACCCCAAGTTGCCTGGGCTGGTCTTGAACCCCCTGGGCTCATGCAATCCTCTCACCTCAGCTTCCCAAAGTGCTGGGATTACAAGCTGAGCCACCGATGCCCACCCAATTTTTTTTTTAGTGCTGTGTAGTACAAGAAATATGGGGTAGATCTTTTAATAATCCCAAACCAAGATTTTTAAATAATAGTACATCTCTAAAAAATCCTCACTGGGCTGCTTGTATTGTTTCTAGCAGCTGATGTACTTATTTGAACATAATTATACAATAACTCTTAAAATAATTTATGTATATTAATGTAGATTTTCACAAGCAATTTAGCAACCAAATCATACAAAACTGATCGATGCAATATATTCTTCACTATAGCCACATGTGGCTGTTCACATTTATGTCAAATTTTAAAATTTGAAATAACTTTCTCAGTTGTACAAGCCACATTTCAAGCACTCCATAATGACATGTGGCTAGTGCCTGTGGTATGATTCCATGCAAATACAGAACATTTCTGTCATTGCAGAAAGTTACAATGGAGAGTGCTGATATAAAGAATATATGTGTAACAGGAAGGTGTTATTAGCACCAGAATTCTTAGATATCAGTGACTCTTGAAAAAATGAATTTGATATAAAAACTTTTTAAATGTATCGGGGTTTTTTTTTCTTGAACTTTTAGTTTTGATGCAGGCATAATATTTTAATATTTTTTTGTGTGAAATGTACTTGTAAGGCTGGGTGCAGTGGCTCACACCTATAATCCTAGTACTTTGGGAGGCTGAGGTGAGAGGATTGCCTGAGCCCACAGGTTCGAGACTAGCCTGGGCAACTTGGCGAGACCTAATCTCTACAACAAATCAAAAAATCAGCTGGTGCATGCCTGTGGTGCATGCTACTTGGAAGGCTGAGGTAGAAGAATTGTCTGAGCCTAGCAGGTCCAGGCTGTGATGGCTGTGAGCATGCCACTGCCCTCCAACCTGTACGACAGAGTGAGAGATTCTGACTCAAGAAAAAAAGGAAAGTACCTGTATGTCTGCTGCTCCCACACACCCATTAACAAAAGTCCATTTGGATTATATTTATTGGAATTTTTCCATTTGGCAATAGAGCAGGTTGGAAATAATCCATTCTTAACAGCTCCTATGTATTGGTTCTTAAACTGGGCTAGGCAAGCCGGCTCGGTGGCTCAGCCTGTAATCCTGCGCCTTTGGGAGGCTGAGGTGAGTGGATTGCCTGAGCCAGTGGGTTCGAGACCCACCTGGGCAGGCGAGACCTCATCTCTACAATAAATCAAAAATTAGCCAGGCGTGGTAGCGCGCACCTGTAGTTCCAGCTACTTGGAAGGCTGAGGCGGAAGGATCGCCGGAACCCAGCAGATGGACACTGCGGTGGCTGGGAGCGGCCACTGCACTCCAGTCTGGGTGACAAGAGTGAGACTTCAACTCAAAAAAAAAAACAAAACTGGGCTAGGCGTTGTGTTGAGCACTCTACATGCTATAGTTTGTTTAATCTTCACATCATTTTTGCAAAGTAGGAATGACTATCCCTCAGGAAATAGACCCTGAGAGTTGAACTATGTCTCACTTGAGGCGAAGAGGCAACCAAGTGCATAGACTAGGCTGGACTCCACCTGAGCCCAGAACCTCAAGTTTCTTTTCCTCATTTTGCACTTAAGAGTTCGAAAGCTGTAAAGGCTTTAATGTGTATTAGAACAGTAATTATGGTTATTTTACGTTTTTTATATTTTTAAATATTTTTATTCCTGTAGTTTAATAATTGCCTTGTTTTTCATGTGCTTAGTTTTGTTTGTATTATCATTCATTCAGTGCCAATTTCTCAGAAGTATAAATCTCCTTTTGTGTGTTCAAACACATAAGTCACTTTGATTTTATCTTCCTCTATCCTCCAATCTAGACTGGTTACCTCCCTCTAGAATGTAATACAGTACCACATATGGCTCAGCTATAAATAATGTTTACAGGGTCTTCATAATGTGAATATTCCATAGTGCTTTAACAAATTATAATCAGAAGATGGAGACAGAAGTGTGTATATATGAGGGGCCAGTTGCTAAAATATCTGAAACTGCAAATGAGAAAATTGTGTATGTTATTTGGAAATATTGCAGATACATTCTAGAGAAAAGATTTGGAAATAGTCGCCAGAAGGGAATGGGAATTGGGGGCAGGGATAGATGGATTAAGAGACTACTGCCAATTGTTTGTGTCATAAATTAATAGATTTTTTTTTTTTTTTTGAGTTGGAGTCTCACTCCTTCCCCCAGACTAGAGTGCAGTGACACCCTGCTCACAGCCATCACAGCCTTGACCTGCTGGGCTCAGGCGATCCTTCCGCCTTAGCCTTCTAAGTAGCTGAAACCACAGGCATGCACCACCATGCCTGGCTAATGTTTTGATTTATTATAGAGATGAGGGCTCATCAAGTTGCCCAGGCTGGTCTTGAACCCATGGGCTCAGGCCATCCTCTCACCTCTGCCTCCCAAAGTGCTGGGATTACAGGCATGAGCC
>NW_007253382.1:320209-326912 GCF_000164805.1 Carlito syrichta
TTTATTGTAGAGATGAGGTCTCGCCTGCCCAGGTGGGTCTCAAACCCGCGGGCTCAGGCAATCCACTCAACTCAGCCTCCCAAAGGCATGGGATTACAGGCTGAGCCACCAAGCCCGGCTTGTTTTTTGTTTTTGTTTTGTTTTTTGAGTAGAAATCTCACTCTCACCCAGGCTGGAGTGCAGTGGCACACTGCTCATGACCACCGCAGTTTCGACCTGCTGGGCTCAGGTGATCCTTCCACCTCAGCCCTTCAAGTAGCTGGAAGTACAGGTGTGTGCCACCATACCCAGCTAATTTTTTTTTTTTTTGTAGAGATGAGGTCTCACCATGTTGCCCAGGCTGGTCTCAAACCTGTGGTCTCAGGCAATCTTCTTGCCTCTGCCTCCCAAAGTGTTGGAATTACAGGCATGAGCCACCATGCCCAACTTTTATTTTTTTGAGTTGGAGTCTCACTCTCGCCCAGGCTGGGGTGCAGTGGCACACTCACGGCCACCGCAGCCTTGACCTGCTGGGCTCAGGTGATCCTTCCACCTCAGCTTTCCAAATACAGGCATGTGTCACCACACCCAGTTAATTTTTTTTTTTTTTTTGGTTTATTACAGAGACAAGGTCTCAACAAGTTGCCCAGGCTAATCTGAATCCACTGGGCTCAGGCAGTCCTGTCACCTGTGCCTCCCAGAGTGCTGGGATTACAGGCATGAGCCACTGTACCCAGCCAGGATAAAATTTTTTTATATTTCTTTTTTTTCAGTTACATATATTCTCATTGTAACCAGGCAGGATACAATTTTAAAATAAGCAAAGAGCACAGCACAGTGCCTGGCAAATATTACAAAATAATAGCTATCAGTTATCATTTGAAAACCTCCAACTGCCATGATGGAGAATTTACTGAATGCCAAGTGCTTTCCCAACTTATTTTTTTCTCACAACCCTCTGTGAGGTAAGTGCTTCCATTATCCACACTAGGCCCAGAGGTTAAATAACATTAAAAGAATTATTTGGGGCTAAGACATGCTCCATTTGTTTGAGTCAAGCCAAAGCACCTATCCACTACACTACTGTTGCAGTGACAGTAGAATAAAGCTAGGAATTTGGCAACTCATGGTTGAACCTCAGGTTTTCATACTGATAAGTTCTTGACTTGGAGGTATGACATCATTTAGGATGTATAGACTGGTAAGGAAAGAATAGGGACCCAATAGCCTAGAGCAGCTGTCTCCAACTTTTTTGGCATCAGGCACTGGTTTTGTAGAAGACAATTTTTCCACAGAGAGGTGGGAGAGATAATCAGGCATTAGATTCTCATAAGGAGTTCACAACCTAGATCCCTCGCATGTGCAGTTCACAATAGGGTTTACACTTCTGAGAATCGAATACCACCACTGATCTGACAGAAGGCAGAGTTCCATTGGCCCACCACTCGCTTCCTGCTGTGTGGCCTAGTTCCTTAACAGGCCAAGCCATCTGGGACCAAGGGTTGGTACCCATGAAGAGGGAGTCTTATATCCTGACCAGGTTCTTGTATATACACTGACAGCAGTTGCTGCCATTGTGAAAGGGTTTAGTAAATGTGAGGCTGCCTATTTTGGAGAGTGGGAGATATCATTCAATTCCATTTCCCCAATAACTTTAGGGTTTTTTAGGGAATAATTTGGTGGCCAGGTGGCTAGGGAGTGGGTGCTTCTGACTGGGTAGGGATGAAGTGACACACACTGCCAATTTCTGGGAGGAGGTCACAGGGCCAGCAAGTCAGCATCTGGGTGTGTGTCTGGGACCCTGGTGGGATCTCAGGTACTTCAGAGTGCAAAGTCTGAAAAGCACTACTCTTCAGCTTTATGACAGATGCTGTCTATAAGGCAAGTCCTGTGACCATCGGTCACTGACTCCTGGGCTTAGGGGTAGTTCAGGAGGAAGGTATATTGGAGGTGTGGGTCCCTGGATATTAGAGCTGCTTGTATCCCTTGGTCAATCAAACCAGGATACCATCAGGGAAATCTGTGTGGCCTTAGGCTCATTTGGGTTGTTTGAATCTGTCTCACTCTCTACCCAGACTGGAGTGCAGTGGCAGAATCACAGCATATTATAGCCTCCAAATCCTGGACTCAAGCAATCCTTTTGCCTCAGCTGCCTGAGTAGCTGGAGCTATAGGCACACACCGCCATATCTGACTATTTTTTTTTTTTTGTAGAGATGAGGTATTGCTACATTGCTTAGGCTGATCTCAAACTCCTAGGCTCAAGCAGTCCTCCTGCCTCAGCCTCCCAAAGTGCTGGGATTACAGGCGTGAGCCACCACACCAGCTTATTTGTGGGAAAATATGTTTATCAGCTCTGTGGGCAGCTCTCCTCCTCTCCAGGGATCTGGATGTTAAGATAATCAATTGCTTTCTACCGAAGTGGCTGTGTCCACAATCATGCAAGGAGAAGAGCAGGTTTAGCAACAACAGGTTTGTTTTTGTTTTTTGTTTTGAGTTAGAGTCTTGTCACCCAGGCTGGAGTGCAGTGGCACACTTATGGTCACTGCAGCCTCGACCTGCTGGGCTCAGGTGATCCTTCCATCTCAGCCTTCCAAGTAGCTGGAACCACAGGGTGCACACCACCATGCCAGGCTAATTTTTTGATTTATTGTAGAGGTGAGGTCTCTCCAAGTTGCCCAGGCTAGACTCAGGCAATCCTCTCACCTCCACCTCCCAATGCGCTGGAAGATTTGTTCACTTCTAACCACAGCTGCAACTTTGCAGGGCTCAGGTCTCTCTACAGCTTTTACCCTGTGGCCCTATATTGATTTTATAGAGGTGGTTTCAGGAGTCCCAGAATGGGACTCTCAAGCACTGGAGTGAGCTTTACTATAAAAAAAATACCAATTACCATGTACAGGAGCTTCTCTGAGAAGTGGGACATCCTCAGAGTAGGAGCGTCTCAAACTTAAACTGTCATGATTATTTAGCATCCAAGGTGTGTTTATGATGGCCTTCTATGGTCACTGTTCTGGGACAGGTTGGAGCTCCTGGTTGAAGTAGGGTAGGAGTGACAAAACGACAGGATTTGGGGATTGACTGGTTGTCTAGGTGACATTTACTCCAATTTACACTCTCCTTAATCGTCCCCTCCTGCCCCAGGGTCATGTCTGGGATGCAGGGAAGGATCCCCACTCAGCTACAATAAAAGTCTGTTTTGGAGCTGGGTGCAGTGGCTCACACCTGTAATCCCAGCACTTTGGGAGGCGGAGGCGAGAGGATAGCCTGAACCCACGGGTTGGAGACCAGCCTGGGAAACGGGGCGAGACCTCGTATCTACAATAAATCAAGAAATAAACCGGGCGTGCTGGCATGCGCCTGTAACTCCAGCTACTTGGAAGGCTGAAGCGGAAGGATCGCCTGAGCCCAGCAGATCCAGGCTGCGGTAGACAAGAGCGTGCCGCTGCACTCCAGCGTGGGCGACAGAGACTCCTACTCGGAAAGAAAAAAGACCTCGTCTCCACTATTAAAAAAAAACTTTAGCTGGGTGTGGTGGCGCGCGCCTGTGGGTCCAGCTATTTGGAAGGCTGGGGCGGAAGGATCGCCTGAGCAAGTCGAGGCTGCGGTGTCCGTGAGCGTGCCACTGCACTCCAGCGACTTGGTGAGACTCCGACTAAGAAAAAAAAAAAGACGTAAACGCGGAATGAGGGGATGGCTGGTGGGCACTGGTGGTTTACCTAAGTTAGCGGCAAGAGGTGTGGAACAGGATTGTGCAGGCGCCCCAAGAGGTCATTTTACCTTTAAGTGCTTATATCTGCAATTTTTTACAACAATCGTGCATTAATTTTGTAATTATATATGTATATTTAATTACCTGTGTGTGGCTTTGCTTGTTTTTTGTATGTATAAAGTGAAAGATAAACCCGAAAAACCCAGTTACGGCGCAAGCCACCTGCGCCCGGTGGTGTCTGCCCCATTCCGGGGACTCCGGCCCGAACTCCGCCCATCGCGAGCCGGAAGCTCCGCGCCCCGCGGGGTCGCCGGGAAAACCTGGAGCGGGACGTCGGAGCGCGACTCGCCGCTGAGTTTCGGAGCGTGCGCAGAAGGCGTCAGAGGCGCATGCTCCGTGGCGGGCCCCGCAGCGCAGACTGGCCCCCGCGCGGGGCTCTGAGGCCCGCAAGGTCCCACCCGGGTGCGCGGGCATGGCGGCCAGCCTGTGGATGGGCGACGTGAGTGAGGGCAGCCGCCCGGGGTCTGAGGAGAAGGACGGATCTCGGCGTCGCGAGCGAGGAAGGGTCTGAGGGGGAGGGGACTTCGGATCCGAAAAGAGTGGAAGTGATGACAGTGAAGCGGGTCCCAGCCTCTGAGCGAAAGCTCCGATCTGAGGGGGCGGGGCCCTGGGACCCCACCTGGGTTCATGAAAGGGAAAAGGAGGGCGCCTGGGGTTTAGGATGGGGAACCCCAAGGATTGAGGGGCGCTGTGGTTCTAGGAATGGAAGGATGGGCTTCCAAGGTCCAAGGGGGAGCGAGTGTGAATGAAGGAGTCGGGAGTTCAGACCACTCTGCGGAGGAAAATCTCTCCGCTCCTTACCCAGCTGCGCGTAGCCCGCCCGGGCTGGAGGTAGGGGCTCGAACCCGGAGTGGGGAGACGACGTCGGCCCGAGCCGCTCTGCTCTCGTTTTTACGCAGCTGGAACCCTACATGGACGAGAACTTCATCTCCAGAGCCTTTGCCACCATGGGGGAGACCGTGATGAGCGTCAAAATCATCCGAAACCGCCTCACTGGGTATGTCTCTCGTCTCAGCTATTCCTTAATAGATAAAGCTTTTGGAAATGTAGACATCGCAGAGTGGGAGCTTCTCACCGCCCCTAATAAGAGCCATTATCATGTTACAAAAGTTAACA
This sequence comes from Carlito syrichta, assembly GCF_000164805.1. Classification (NCBI taxonomy): domain Eukaryota; kingdom Metazoa; phylum Chordata; class Mammalia; order Primates; family Tarsiidae; genus Carlito; species Carlito syrichta. The sequence continues at coordinate 325,076 of NW_007253382.1, forward strand.
TTTTGAGCTTTTAATGAGTGGACTTACAGCATATTGCTTAAGGACGGGACTCTAGAGCCACACTGGGTTTGAAAACTATTTCTGCTGTGTAACTTTTAAGCACTCTGTCATTCACCTTGATTGTAAAAGTGGAACTAGTAACAGCACCTTGGTATGGTGAGAATTAAGTGAGTTCACGTTCAGCATTAGAAGTGTCTGGTATGTGGTATATGCTCAGTAAGTATAGTTAGATGGTGATCTGCTAAGTAATAAGCACTCTACATTCGTTATCTTCTTAAACTCACAAAAACCGGAGCCACTTGTGGTGGCTCAAGCCCAGCACTTTGGGAGGCTGAGGTGAGGGGATTGCCTGAGCCTAGGGGTTCGAGACCAGCCTAGACAACTTGGTGAGTCCTCGTCTCTACAGTATATCATTCCAGCTACTTGGAAGGCTGAGATGGAAGGATTGCCGGAGCTCAGCGGGTAGACACTGGGGTGACTGTGAGCATGCCACTGCACTTCAGCCTGGGTGGTGGAGTGAGACTCCAACCCCCCCCCAAAAAAAATCCCAAAAGCCTCTGAGCTAAGTACTATTATTAGAGAAACTTAATAACTTTTAAAGTTATACAACTATTAAGCAACAAGCCAGGATTTGAATTAAAGTCTGTCCTCAAAGCTCATGGGTTTCCTTAATTCTTATACCATTCATTTAAAAAATTATTTATAGAGACATTAATAATGAACTACTGTTTTAGATTCCTGGCTGAAATAAACCCTGCATAGTCCCTGCTCATTGAGCTTACTACATTCTACTGGAGGGGTGAAACAAGTAAACAACAACAAAAATAATGTGGAATATTTTAATATAGCGGTGCTCTATTGCCTCCAGTTTCTTCTTTATCTTTGAAGTCTTAGTTTTCCTTAGGAACCTGGTTAATGAAGGAATTCTTTGACCAATGTGACAGTGTTTATTGAGTATCTACTCTTTGTCAGGTACTCTACCATATGGCTTGCTGTAACATCAAATGGTTTAAAGACCCAAATGAAAAACTTGGAGTGTGGTTAATGCTGTGGCTCTTGGGTGAACAGGTGCTTTGTGTATTCTGAACTCTATTACCCAGGAACAGGTTTTCTGACTGGTACATCATGCCCACCTAAATAGTTCTCTTCCTGCTCTTGTAGACAGAAGATCCCAAATAATCAGCTACTGGTATGAAAATTCATTGTGTAACTTTTTTTTTTTACTTGGAGTCTCACTCTGTCGCCCGGACTGGAGTACAGTGGCACGCTCACAGCCACTGCAGCCTCGTGGGCTCAGGTGATCCTTCCGCCTCGCCTTCCAGGTAGCTGGAACTACAGGCACACACCACCTCACCAGGCTGATTTTTTGATTTATTGTAGACATAAGGTCTCACCAAGTTGCCCAGGCTGGTCTTGAATCCATGGGCTAAGGCAATCCTCTCACCTCTGCCTCCCAAAGTGCTGGGATTATAGGCGTAAGCCACTGCACCCGGCCATTCTGTAACATTTTTTACTTTTTTTTTTTTTTTTTTTGAGTTAGAGTCTCAGTCACCCAGCTGGAGTGCAGTGGCATGCTCATAGCCACCACACCCTCAACCTGCTGGGCTCAGGTGATTCTTCCGCTTCAGCCTTCCAAGTACCTGGAACTACAGCCACACGCTACCACAACTGGCTAATTTTTTCCATTTATTATAGAGACAAGGTCTCCCCAAGTTTCCCAGGCTGGTCTCAAACTCCTGGGCTCAGGCAATCCTCTCACCTTGGCCTCCCAAAGTGCTGGGATTACAGATGAGCTACTGCGCTCAGCCCATTTTTTACTTTTTTTTTTTTTTTTTGA
>NW_007253382.1:327257-329815 GCF_000164805.1 Carlito syrichta
CCGCGGGCTCAGGCAATCCACTCACCTCAGCCTCCCAAAGGCATGGGATTACAGGCTGAGCCACCGAGCCCGGCTCATTTTTTACTTTTTAAAACACTGGCACTCTCACATTTTAATCTTTATTAAAATAAGATTTGGAACTATTTTTTCTTCCCCATGATTACAAGACTTCTAGCTGTTACTTGTGGTGGTACCTATAAACACATTATGTTTACAATCTGCCTCATTTGACAGAGGCTCTAAGTGACTTACAAGATTATATTGTGGTTGGGTGTGGTGGCTCACACCCATCATCCCAGCACTTTGGGAGGCAGAGGTGAGAGGATTGCCTGAGTTCGAGACCAGCTGAGGCAACTTGGTGAGAACTCCTCTCTGCAATAAAAAAATTAGCCAGGTGTGGTGGTGCATGCCTGTAGTACCAGCTACTTGGAAGACTGAGGCGAAAGGATCGCCTGAGCTCAGCAAGTCGAGGCTGCGGTGGCCATGAGTGTGCCACTGCACTCCAGCCTGGGCAATAGAGTGAGATGTTGACTCAAAAAAAAAAAAAAAGAAGAATACTGTAAAATGAATAAGGTATATTTTTTAAAAAAGAAGCCAGACACAGTGGCTTACACCTGCAATCCCAGCACTTTGGGAAGCAGAGGTGAGAGGATTACCTGAACTCAGGGGTTCAAGACCAGCCTGAGCAACATGGTGAGACCTCCTCTCTCCAGTAAATCAAAAAATCAGCCAGGCATGGTGGCACATGCCTGTGGTTCCAGCAACTTGGAATGCTGAGGTGGAAGGATCACCTGAACCCGGTAGGTCAAGGCTGCGGTGGCTGTGAGCATGCTACTGCACTCCAGTTTTGGCATCAGAGTGAGACTCCAACTCAAAAGAAAAAAAACCAGTATCAGAGAAAATAAGGGGAGAAGATAAGCCCCTAGGAAAAATAATATGCAATAGAAAATAGTGCTTACAGATGCAGTTTGTGGTTACACAAGAGTGTGAATGTACTTAATCCCACAGAACTATAACTGTATGCTTAAAAATGGTTGCAATGATAACTTTTATGTTATATATATTTAGCCACAACAAAAAATTTCAAAAAAAAAAAAAGAATACAGTCATATGTGGAGCAATCATGTCTCTTATTCATCACTGGTATGAGTATAAAATGATACAACTACTGAGAGCAGGTGTCTCACAATTTGTCATAAAACTGTAGTCTACTCTAAGATCAGCAAATCCAGGTATCCATGAGTAAGTGAACAGGTAAATAAGTACTGGTATATTCATACAATGGACTACTACTCAGCAATAGAAAGCAATTACTGATATAGCGACAACATGGATGAATCTCAGAACCATGCTGAATGAAAGAATCTTTACCATATGATTCCATTTATTTGAAATTCTAGAATACATAAAATTAATCTTTGGTGAAAATAACTCAACCTCTAGAAGGATTCATGCATTACATTGCATGTAAGTTTTACCTTAAGAGGAAAAAAAGAACTGTTAAACGATAATTAAACTCTAGTTAATGATACACATGCTGAGGTAAGTGAAGAAAGCATACTTACATCTACATTGAAATGTATCAGGGCCAGGCACAATAGCTCATGCCTGTAATCCCTGCACTTTGGGAGGCAGAGGTGAGAGCATTGTCTGAGCCCACAGGTTGAGACCAGCCTGGGAAACTTGGCAAGACCTCATCTCTACTATAAATCAAGAAATTAGCTGGGTGTGGTGGCACATGCCTGTAGTTCCAGCTACTTGGAAGGTTGAGGCATAAGGATCACTTTAGTCTTGTAGGTCGAGGCTGCAGTGGCCATGAGTGTGCCACTGCACTCAAGCCTGAGCGACAGAGTGAGACTCCAACTCAAAAAAAAAAAAAAGTACGTCAGAAAATCAGGATGATTGATGGGTAGAGAGGTAGAGAGATAGTTATGTGATAAAATAAAATCTGTGTCATAAAATGTTAATTATAGATGGTGGGCATATGGATATTGGGTGTTTGCTGTACAGTTCTTTCAATATTATTATTATTATTTTATTGCACAGGTTTTATTTTAGTTTGGTTTGTCTTTTATAAGACCTAGTCTCAATATGTTGCCCAGGCTGGCCTCAAATTTCTGGGCTTCAACAATCCTCCCCTGCCTGAACCTCCTGAGTAGCTAGGGCTACAGTCACTGCACTCAGCTTTGATTTTTTTTTTTTTTTTTTTTTTTTTTAGTTGTAGTCTCACTCTGTCGCCCAGGCTAGAGTGCAGTGGCATGCTCATGGCCACCACAGCCTTTACCTGCTGGGCTCAGGCGATTCTTCCGCCTCAGCCTTCCAAGTAGCTGGAACTACAGGCACATGCCACCTCACTTGGGTAATTTTTCTATTTATTGTAGAGACAAGGTCTTACCATGTTGCTCAGACTGGCCTCGAACCCCTGAGCTCAGGCAATCCTCTTATCTCTGCCTCCCAAAGTGCTGAAATTATAGGCTTGAGCCACTGTGCCCAGCCAGCTTTGATTTTTTTTTTTTTTTGAGTTGGAGTCTCACTCTGTCACCCAGACTGGAGTGCAG
>NW_007253382.1:330073-331841 GCF_000164805.1 Carlito syrichta
CCCATGCGGGTCTCGAACCCACGGGCTCAGGCAATTCACTCACCTCAGCCTCCCAAAGGCATGGGATTACAGGCTGAGCCACTGAGCCTGGCTGATTTTTATACTGGAAATTTTTCTAAGAAAATATTAGGAAAATAGGTTGGGTGTGGTGACTCATGCCTATAATTCCAGCACTTTGGGAGGCCGAGGTGAAATGACCAGGAATTTGAGACCAGCCTAGGCAACATAGCAAGACCTTATCTCTACCCCAAAAAAGAACATGGTGGCACACACTTGTAGTCCCAGTTATTCAAGAGGCTGAGACAAAAGGATCACCTGAGCCCAGGAGATCAAAGCTGCAGGGAACTATGATCATGCCACTGCACTCCAGCCTGGGTGACAGAGTAAGACCCCCGACTCAAAAAAACCCAAAAAATATTAGGAAAATAATGTAGTCAGACTACCCTGAATACAGATCCAACCTTTGGTACATACCAGCTGTATGATTTAAGGCATATTGCATAGTCTCCTTGTCTATGAAATGAAAATAATAGTTTCATTCACCTCATAAAATTTATGTGATTACATGAAAGGGAACATGTGAAGTACCAGCACAGTGCCTTGCCCATAGTGCTTGCTGATGGTCAGCTCTTTCTGGTGGTAGTCTTTATATCTGTGGGCCTTAAGATTCTGGCATACCAAATCTTAGGTTGGTATTTACCAGTGTTGCTCTTAGTATCAACAAATATTTATGGAGTACAGAGGTTGTGTTCTGCAGCCCCTCCCTCATATACTCCCTCCCATTCCCTCTTAGTTGGGTGTTATTTGAACTGAAAGATATAAAGGTATTTGAAGAAAAGTTAACAGTATTTCACTGGTGATAGCATTTAGGGTGGTGTTAAGGAAAACTGACATCTCTAAGTTTAAATATTTTAATAGGAAGGAAAGCTACATCCTTCTACTTCTGTCCTAGTGATGCTTCCAAAACAGAAGCTGGAACTCGCACAGACACCCCCTTGTTAGGTATGATTTTTTTTTTTTTTTTGAGTTGGAGTCTCACTCTGTCGCCCAGACTGGAGTGCAGTGGCATGCTCCTGGCCACTGCAGCCTCGACCTGCTGGGCTCCGGCGATCCTTCCGCCTCAGCCTTCCAAGTAACTGGAACTACAGACGCGTGCTACCACACCCTGCTAATTTTTGATTTATTGTAGAGATGAGGTCTCGCCAAGTTGCCCGGGTGGGTGGCGAAGAGCTACAATTTCTTGAGGACAGAAACTGTGTTCTTCAATTCTATATCAACCTGGTCTGTGGCAGGTGAACAATAAAACCTTTTTTGAAAAATTTTGGAAACTTTGAAACAAAACTAGAAAGAATAGTACAATGACTATTCATACACCTACCACCTAATTTCAACAGTTGTTAACATGTTGCTATATTTTCCTCATCTATTTACCTATCTATTTATATTTACATAAATATAAGAAATATCTACCCTATCTATATTGACTAGAAACTAAATTTTTTTATTTTAAAAAATTGTTTATTTTAAATTATTTTTATTTTAAAGATGTGGGGAACAGTTCAGCAGTAGGTATACAAGTGGTCATCAAACAGTATTTTTAATTTTTTTTTTTTTTAGTCAGTGTCTCACTTTTGCCCAGGCTAGAGTGCAGTGGCACACTCACAGTCACCACAGCCTCGACCTGCTGGGCTCAGGTGATCCTTCCTCCTCAGCCTTTCGAGTAGCTGGAACAACAGGCATGTGCCACCACATCCACTTAATTTTTTTT